>NW_016820844.1:537178-547002 GCF_001698545.2 Rhinopithecus bieti | reverse complement strand
AGGCTTGAGCCACCGCGCCCGGCCTAGTTTGTATTCTTAACCAAATTTTAAAACTAGCAGCACACAGGCTAGGATGAGTTATCATTGTATACATATTTGAAACTATGTGGGACACTGGCTGATGAAAGAAGGTAGCATACTAATGCCATTGGCTGGGGGAGAGAAGGGATATTTACAGCAGAAAGTCAGAAGTAATTCACCTAGGTAAAGATTGCTTCTGCCAATAATGTGCTCATGGAAACTCATCCCTGAGACTTACAAAGAACAGATATTATAAGGTAATATCTTTAAATCTCAAGGTTGGTGGGGACCCCATTGAGAAGAGTGCCTATTTGCTCCTGAGCTATGAATTGACCCAGGAAAACAAAGATGATGGGCAAATATATTTTTACTGATGTCAGAAGAGAAATAAAGGAAAACTATAAATATATTTAGCAAGCAAACTGTTCACTGCCTACAGCAGTCACCTACTCTTTCCCTTATATATGAAGTCTCAATCAATATATTAAAATCATAACTCTTCAATCCATACTCCCTTTAAAGCATATACTCTTTTAAAGTGAGAAAACTGTTCTTTGCTTAAAATGGTATATAAAAGAATCAAAGAGCAAAAGCTGGAACCAGAAAACCTGTATTCAAATCCTAGTTTTCCACTTACTATTTGACCAAGTCACTTCCTATAGTAAGGGATTACTGCTAAATTTGCTGAATGTGATAATAGTATGTGCCTATATAAATAAAATAAAAGAGTCCTTATGTCTAAGACATACAAACTGAGAAATTTAAAGTGAAATGTTATGTCTGGATTTCACTTTAAAACACTCCCTCCACCTCACCCTCTCTCCACAAAAAATGTGATGGGGAAACAGAGAAAACAGGATTGGCAAAACTGAGTACTGGGAAGTTTGTTAACTAATTATATCAACTTTTGTGTTTAAAATTTTCCATCATAAGAAGTTTAAAAAATATAAATTTGACATCTCAGTCACCCAAAGGGCTAAAAGCTAATTTCTCTTTCTCCTAAAAATGTTGTTCACCAGATTGAAAATGTCACCTGCTCTCTATTACATTCAGTTGTGCTCACTGATATGTTTCATTTTAGATGGTATAACTTTTCCAGGTTTCTCAGATATAAACTCTGCAAGAGGCTGTTTTGTTTACGTATACTCATTTTATTAGTCACATAAGTGATCAAAGACTGTTGCTTGACTATGTATTATTTTAACAAAAATAATACCTACCCCTATAGAATTGCTATAAAACTATATTTAGAAAACAAATGTAAAAGTATTTTTTAAAATGAGACTCCATATAAATGCTTCTTCATTATAATTATTATTGGAAATTTAAATCCTTTGCCTTATTTTTAAACATCACACCAAAACTGGATATTATGCATCACTTTATGGAGATTCCTCTTGTCTCATTCTAACTAGAATGAGTTTTTAAAAGAATCACTTAGGAAAATGTAAAAATTTATACACTAAGTTCCTATTCTTACCCTAATTTTAAAACTAGCTGCACATAGGCTAGGAGGAGTTATCACTGTATATATATTTGAAACTATATTTATTGCCCAGATTCAGAATATTTCAAAGTCAACTGCACTACAGCTGACCAATGATACAAACCCATTTTTGATTCAAACATTATTTTCTAAAGTTACCCAAATAGTACATTTAAGGAACTTTCAAGACATTCAATAGGAAACAAATTTCATTTCATAAGCAAAGGATGCACCAAAGTTTCCTAGGCAAGACATAGGAAAAACAAAACCTTGGAAAAATATTTTTCCCAGAGAATATACAGTCAACACAAAATGTATCAAAACAAACATAAAATGTTTAACCTGAAGAGACAATTTTGTCTTCCCAATAGACAAAATTCTAAGTGAGTAAGACAGATGACTGCCAACAGACTGAATTTCTCAGATTATGGAAATAAAATCATGTATTACTTGCATGAAGATCTCTTTCTAGGAATTGATGTTTTCCATTATTGAAACCTAGTGCTATGAATTATGGGACTCCCCTTGCTATCCTTTTGTGCTCAATACACAATCTATGATAGGCTTAGATGGCTAGCTTACAAGGAAGGAAATAATGAATGACAATAATAATAATAATATGTTATTTAATAAGTATTATTCCAGGCATTTGATATAAATCATCTCATTTATGCCTTGTAGTACTCTCTTGAGATAGAAATTTCCAGGTGTTGCTCAATGAGACAGAGGTGATGCCTCCTGGAGAAGGGTAATGGCTGCATAGGCAGTTTCCTTAGTGAAGTCACTTCTGGTTCTCTCTCATAAGCTCTGATATATGATTTTATCAACAAACTGAGTGAGGCTTTCTCTCAGGAGTACATTAACCAACCACACAGATACCAAGTAGATTACAAATCCATAAATTTTCAATGTGAAATAAAATTGTCAAGGGGTTCGCAACACTAAAGTTGCAGATCTGTACATTCTTTGCTCACAGGGAAGTGGCACTAAAAGTCAAATTGTAATAAGAATGGTATTTTGTTAATTTATAGCAAAATAAAACTGTAAAGCAGATCAAGAGTTCATTCTCTTTCTATATGTTATCCACCAACAAAGTCAAATGTAAATAAAAATGATGAGTATAAATAGAAAGCCTGTAAAGCAAGATCAAGAGTTCATTTCTCATTTCTATATGTGTATCTACCAACAAAGTCAAATGCTAAATAAAATGATGAGCTATAAATTTCATAGCAAGAAAACACAAACAAACAATAGAACAACAGTTCTTCAGGACAGTTAGCCTGATAAAAACAATGATTGGATACCCTTACCTAAGACACTCTCTTCTGGCAAACACTGATGACATAAACATAGCACTGAGAGGACAGGCATTCTGGGATGTATATGCAGAGTGAAGAAAGGATAAAAATTTGAAAAAGAAAAAAACAAACACACGGCTCATTCACTTGTGTAAATCATGTATAATAAATCACAGTTCTATTTCGTCTACATTGCTAGAAAAATTAAAATTTTTTATCAAGATTGAGACAAAATCAGGCCGGGCACAGTGGCTCACCCCTGTAATCCCAATACTTTGGAAGGCCAAGGCCAGTGGATCACTTGAGGCCAGGAGTTTCAGACCAGCCTGGCCAACATAGTGAAACCTGATCTCTACTAAAAATACAAAAATTAGCCGGGCATGGGTGGCGCATGCCTGTAATCCCAGGTACTCGGGAGGCTGAGGCATGTGAATCACCTGAACCAGGAGGGGAAGGCTGTAGTAAGCCAAGATCGCAATCTGGGTGACAGCGTGACAATCTGTCTCAAAAATAATAATAATACTAAAAATTAAAAAATGTGAGAGACTATAATTATCTTATATTTGTCAAATACTTTTCTGTATCCATTAATATGATTATATAATTTTTCTTCTTTAGCCTATTGGTGTGATATATTGATTCTGGATGTGGAATCAACCTTATATACCTGGAATAAATTCCACTTGGAAATAGTGTATAATTTTTTTTATACATTGTTGGATTCAATTTGCTAATATTTTGTTCAGAATTTTTGCATCTGTGTTATGAAAGACATTGATCTGTTTTTTTCCTTTCTTGTAACATCTGTGTCTGGTTTTGGTATTAGGGCACTGTTGGCCTCCTAGAATGAATTAAAAAATATTTACTGTGCATCTATTTTCTGGAAGAGAATATAGATAATTGGTATAATTTCTTCCTTAAATGTTTAGTAGAATTCACCAGTGAATCCATCAGGGCCTGGTTTTTCTCTTTGGGCAAGATATTATTAATTCTACTTTTAAATAGATACAGGCCAGTTCTAATTGCCTAAGATATTATTAATTCCAGTTTTAAATAGACATAGGCCTATTTCTCCTTGTGTGAGTTTTGGTAGATTGTGTCTTTCATAGAATTAGATCATTTCATCTAGGTTATCAATTCGTGAGCACAGTTGCTCATATTTCTCCACTATCCCTTTAATATCCATGGAATAAATAGTGATGATCCCTCTTCCATTTCTGATATTAGTAATTTGTGTCTTCTTTTTCTCTTAGTTAACCTGGCTAGAGTTTTATCAAGTTTTTTGATCTTCTCAAAGAATTAGCTTTTGGTTTTGTTGACTTTTTTCTATTTCCTCTTTTCAATTTCATTGGCATTTGCTCTAATTTTTATTTCTTTTCTTCTGCTTACTTTGGGTTGAAATATATTCTTCTTTTTCTAGTTTTCTAACTGGAAGCTTAAATTACTGATTTTAGATGTTTCTTTTCTAATATATGCATTCAGTATTATAAATTTCCCTCTAAGCACTGATTTCACTGCATCCTACAAATTTATAAGCTGTATCTTAATTTTTATTTAGTTTGAGCTATTTTGAAATTTTAAATTTCTCTTAAAACTTCTTCTCTGACCTATGTGTTATTTAGAAGTGTATTGTTTATTCTGCAAGTATTTTGAAGTTTTCTAGCTTTCTTTCTGTTACTGATTTCTCATTTAATTCTATTGATAGCATATTTTGTATGATTTCTAGTCTTATAATTTGTTAAATTGTGTTTTATGATCCAGAATGTGGTCTATCTTGATGAATATTTTATGTGAGCTTGAGAATGGAATTTTGTTTTGAATGAAATAGTTAATAAATGTCAATTAGATCCAGTGGAATGATGGTGCTGCTCAGTTCTGCTATATCTGTACTGATTTTCTGCCTGCTGGATCTGTCAATTACTGTTAGATGGGTGTTGAAGTCTCCATCTCTAATACACTATTTTTCACTGCAGTTCTATTGGCTTTAGCCTCATATTTTGACGCTCTCTTATTAGGTGCATACACATTAAGGTTTGTATGTCTTCTGGGAGAACTGATACTTCCATCATTATAATGCTAGAATGTAATGTAATGCTCCTCTTTATCCTTGATCTGAAGTTGACTTTGTCTAATATCAATTTAGCTACTGCAGCTTCTTTTCGTTAGTGTTAACATGGTATATGTTTCTCCATCACTTTACTTTTAATCTATATGTGTCTTAAATTTAAAGCGGATTTTTGGTAGACAACATATAGGTAGTTGGATCTTGTTTTCTGATTGAGTCTCTTTTTCTGTTTTTGTTTTTTAGACAGGGTCTCACTCTGTCACCCAGGGTGAGTGTCATGGCTCACTGCAGCCTCGACCTCTTGGGCTCGCTCAGGAGATCCTCCTGCCTCAGTCCCTCCCTGCCTTGCCTGAGTTGCTGGGCCTTTAGGCATGTGCCACCATGCCTAGCTAAGTCTCTATATTTTAACTGATATAATCAAACTATTGACATTTAAAGTGATTATTTATATAGCTGGATTGAGATCTACCATATTTGTTACTGTTTTCTATTCATTGTCCTTGTCCTTAGTTTCTTCTTCTTCTTTTTTTTTTTGTCTTCCACTTTTCCTCTCTTTTCTGGTTTTATTTTGTAAGATTCCATTTTATCCTTTCTTAACATATCAATTATACATCTCTTTTTAAACCTTTTTGGTGATTGTTCTTGTGTTTGCAATAAATATTTACAATCAATCCAAGTCCACTTTCTTTTTTTTTTTCAAGATGGAGTCTTGCTCCGTCACCCAGGCTGGAATGCAATGGTGTGATCTCCAGCTCACTGCAACCTCCGCCTCCCGGGTTCAAACAATTCTGCCTCAGCCCCCCGAGTCGCTGGGATTACAGACGCACTCCACCACACCCTGCTAATTTTGTATTTTTAGTAGAGACGAGGTTTTGCCATGTTGGCCAGGCTGGTCTCGAACTCCTGTCCACAAGTGATCCGCCCGCCTCAGCCTCCCAAAGTGGTGGGATTATAGGCATGAGCCACCATGCCCAACCAACACGTTATTTTTTTGACACATCATACCCACATATACATGGCAAATGGTAATTAGAAAACAAAACAAAGAGGACATCAGCAAGACAGTGGAATAGGAAGCTCCTAACTTTCCTTAATCCCACAAAAACACAGAATAAACACCTAGACATGAATTAATTCCCTTTGAGAGAAATCCAGAAACTAGTTGAGAGACTCCTACCTAGTGGGCAACTGAGACAATAACCACATTGCAGCTGAGACACACTAGTGCCATAAATCTAACCCTGGGCACAGTGCCTTGTAATTGGTAGGGAATCCCCAACTCCCAACTTCTCCATAAAGAGCAAAGAATTTGGACTACACATCTACTCCCCTAACTTTTACAGTTAGCACCTGAGGGGCTAGCTCCTAAATCACCTAGCTCTGAGAGATGATGAGGTTCACCATTCTCAAGTCCCCAGGGACCACAGAAAACAAAAAGGTGGTTTTAAATGGGTACAGGAATATTTCCACAGGCTATTCCCTCTGGCTCAGTGCAGACAGAGCAGGCAATAATGCCCAGCTGCCAGTATTTCCATGGAAAGAGTTAGACTACACATCTAACATCCAGACTTTTCCAGTTGCTGCCTAAGGGTCTAACTTCTAACCAGCCTGCATCTAGGAGGTGAGAGAGCAGACAATTAGTAGTCTTCTGGGAGTCTGAATAGGTATGTGGGCACCTCCTGCAGCTCCTTTCCGGGGCTCACTCCAGAGACAGAAACAAGCCTCCAGTTAAACTGCTTGTCTCTCAGAGTTATCAGCCAGCATTTGCTAGGCCCCTGGAGGTGACAGACAGCAAAGTAATGGTTTGAAAAGTGTGCAGTTTGAGAGTGCAGTTATTTGCCCCAGCTACCCTTCCTGGCTCAGTGCTGAGCAAATGATGATAAACTCCAGCTCACAGCTTCTACTTGAGGAGAGAAAGGATTGGATTACACACCTAACATTCCAACGTTTCCAGCTGCTACAGGAGGGACTGGCTCCTGTCTTGACTGTTTCAGGACACTAATGGGACTTGGCATACTCTAGTCTTCTGGGGGTCAATAAGAACAAAGATGATGGTCTGTATGACAATAAAGATTTGAGAGGCTTGGGAGGCTGAGGCGGGCAGATTGCCTGAGCTCAGGATTTTGAGATCAGCCTGGGTAACACAGTGAAACCCTGTCTCTACTAAAATACAAAAAAAATTAGCCGGGTGTGGTGGCGTGCACCTGTAGTCCTATCTACTGGGGAGGCTGAGTCAGGAGAATTGCTTGAACCCAGGAGGCGGAGGCTGCAATGAGCTGAGATTGTGCCAGTGCACTCCATCCTGAGCAACATAGCAAGACTCCATCGCCAAAAAAAAAAAAAAAGATTTGAAAGGCATCCAGTACCTCTGGCTGGACTGACTGGTGAGTTTCTTCTATATTAGGCCAGTCTGTGAAGACTGGGAGAGGTGGTTGTTTAATGTGCAGAAACCAATATACAGTCAAGAAAAGTAAAGAAATAAAAAAATATGTTCTAAACAAAAGAAAAAGATAAATCTCCAGAGATTGACCCTAATGAAATGGGGATAAATGATTTACCACATGGAGAATTCAAAATAATGGTCATAAAGACGCTCACAGGGCCGGGTGCATTGGCTCATGCCTGTAATCCTAACACTTTGGGAAGCCTAGGCAGGCGGATCACCTGAGGTCAGGAGCTCAATACCAGCCTGACCACATGTTGTAAAACCCCCGCCTCTAAAAAAAATACAAAAAAAATTAGCTAGGTGTTGTGGCACACACCTGCAATCCCAGTTACTTGGGAGGCTGAGGCACGAGAATCACTTGAACCCAGAAGGTGGAGCTTGCAGTGAGCTGAGATCACACTGCTGTGCGCCAGCCTGGGCAACAGAGCAAGACTCTGTCTCAAAAAAAAAAAAAAAAAAAAAAATTTGTTTCAAGATGGCCAAATAGGAACAGTTCCAGTCTACAGCTCTCAGTGGGAGTGACGCAGAAGATAGGTGATTTCTGCATTTCCACCTGAGGTACCAGGTTCATCTCACCAGGCCTTGTTGGACAGTGGGTGCAGCCCATGGAGTGTGAGTTGAAGCAGGGCTAGGCATCACCTCACCCGGGGAAGGGCAATAGGTCAGGGAATTCCCTTTCCTAGCCAAGGGAAGCCGTGACAGATGGTAGCTGGAAAATCAGGACACTCCCACCCTAATACTGCGCTTTTCCAATGGCCTTAGCAAATGGCACACCAGGAGATTATATCCTGCGCCTGGCTCAGCGGGTCCCATGCCCACGGAGCCTTGCTCACTGCTACCACAGCAGTCTGAGATCCAATGGC
This sequence comes from Rhinopithecus bieti, assembly GCF_001698545.2. Lineage (NCBI taxonomy): Eukaryota > Metazoa > Chordata > Mammalia > Primates > Cercopithecidae > Rhinopithecus > Rhinopithecus bieti. The sequence continues at coordinate 538,823 of NW_016820844.1, read as the reverse complement.
AAGGTAGCAGCGAGGCTAGGGGAGGGGCATCTGCCATTGTTGAGGCTTGACTAGGTAAACAGCACTGCCAGGAGGCTTGAACTGGGTGGAGCCCACCACAGCTCAAGGAGGCCTGCCTGCCTCTGTAGACTCCACCTCTGGGGACAGGGCATAGCTGAACAAAAGGCTGCAGAAACTTCTGCAGACTTAAATATCCCTGTCTGACGGCTTTGAAGAGAGCAGTGGTTCTCCCAGCACAGAGTTTGAGATCTGAGAATGGACAGACTGCCTCCTCAAGTGGGTCCCTGACCCCTGAGTAGCCTAACTGGGAGGCACCACCCAGTAGGGGCCAACTGACACCTCATACGGCCAGGTGCCCCTCTAAGACGTAGCTTCCAGAGGAAGGATCAGATAGCAACATTTGCTGTTCTGCAATATTTGCTGTTCTGCAGCTTCTGCTGGTGATACCCAGGCAAACAGAATCTGGAGTGGACCTCCAGCAAACTCCAACAGACCTGCAGCTAAGGGTCCTGGCTGTTAGAAGGAAAACTAACAAACAGAAAGGACATCCACACCAAAACCCCATCTGTACATCACCATCGTCAAAGACCAAAGGTAGATAAAACCACAAAGATGGGGAGAAACCAGAGCAGAAAAGCTAAAAATTCTAAATATCAGAGCGCTTCTTCTCCTCCAAAGGAATGCAGCTCCTCGCCAGCAATGGAACAAAGCTGGACAGAGAATGACTTTGATGAGCTGAGAGAAGAAGGCTTTAGACGATTGGTAATAGCAAACTTCTCCAAGCTAAAGGAGGATGTTCGAACCCATCGCAAAGAAGCTAAAAACCTTGAAAAAAGATTAAACAAATGTCTAACTAGAATAAATAGCATAGAGAAGACCTTAAATGACCTGAGGGAGCTGAAAACCATGGCATGAGAACTACATGATGCATGCACAAGCTTCAGTAGCCGATTCGATCAAATGGAAGAAAGGGTGTCAGTGACTGAAGATCAAATGAATGAAATGAAGCAAGAAGAGAAATTTAGAGAAAAAAGAGTAAAAAGAAATGAACAAAGCCTCCAAGAAATATGGGACTATGTGAAAAGACCAAATCTACGTCTGATTGCTGTATCTGAAAGTGACAGGGAGAATGGAACCAAGTTGGAAAACACTCTTCAGGATATTATCCAGGAGAACTTCCCCAACCTAGCAAGGCAGGCCAACATTCAAATTCAGGAAATACAGAGGATGCCACAAAGATATCCTCGAGAAAAGCAACCCTAAGGCACAAAATTGGCAGATTCACCAAGGTTGAAATGAGGGAAAAAATATTAAGGGCAGCCAGAGAGAAAGGTCGGGTAACCTACAAAGGGAAGCCCATCAGACTAACAGCAGATCTGTCAGCTGAAACTCTACAAGCCAGAAAAGAGTGGGGGCCAATATTCAACATTCTTAAAGGAAAGAATTTCCAACCCAGAATTTCATATCCAGCCAAACTAAGCTTCATAAGTGAAGGAGAAATAAAATCCTTTACAGACAAGCAAATGCTGAGAGACTTTGTCACCACCAGGCCTGCCTTACAAGAGCTCCTGAAGGAAGCACTAAACATGGAAAGAAACAACCAGTACCAGCCACCACAAAAACATGCCAAATTGTAAGGACCATC
>NW_016820844.1:520419-536188 GCF_001698545.2 Rhinopithecus bieti | reverse complement strand
TCTCAAAAGAAGACATTTATGCAGCCAACAGACACATGAAAAAATGCTCATCATCACTGGCTATCAGAGCAATGCAAATCAAAACCACAATGAGATACCATCTCACACCGTTAGAATGGCAATCATTAAAAAGTCAGGAAACAACAGGTGTTGGAGAGGATGTGGAGAAATAGGAATACTTTTACACTGTTGGGGGGTTGTAAACTAGTTCAGCCATTGTGGAAGACAGTGTGGTGATTCCTCAAGGATCTAGAACTAGAAATACCATTTGACCCAGCTATCCCATTACTGGGTATATACCCAAAGGATTATAAATCATGCTACTATAAAGACACATGCACACAAATGTTTAGTGCAGCACTATTCATGCAGCACTATTCAGAATAGCAAAGACTTGGAACCAACCCAAATGTCCATCAATGACAGACTGGATTAAGAAAATGTGTCACATATACACCATGGAATACTATGCAGCCTAAAAAAAGGGTGAGTTCATGTCCTTTGTAGGGACACGGATGAAGCTGGAAATCATCATTCTGAGCAAACTATCACAAGGACAGAAAACCAAACACCATATGTTCTCACTTATAGGTGGGAATTGAACAATGAAAACACTTGGCCACAGGGTGGAGAACATCACACACCGGGGCCTGTCGTAGGGTTGGGGGAGGGGAAGGGATAGCATTAGGAGAAATACCTAATGTAAACAACAAGTCGATAGATGCAGCAGACCAACATGGCACATGTATACATATGTAAAAAGACTGCACGTTGTGCACATGTACCCTAGAACTTAAAGTATAATAAAAAAGAAAGAAAGAAAGAAAAACTCTTATGAAACAATAAAAAATGATGGACAATCCAAAAAAACAAAAAAAGATGCTCACTGGGGTCAAGAGATAAATTCATGACCAGAATGAGAATTTCAACAGAGAGATTAAAAAATTAAATAGTGACAAACAGAAATCACAGCACTAAAGTATACAATAACTGAACTAAAAAATTCAGTAGCAGGGTTCAACAGCAGACTAGATCTAGCAGAAGAAAAGGATCAGTGAACTTGAAGACAGGTCATTAGAAATGATACAATCAGAGGGAAAAAAAGAAAAATTGAAAAAGTGTCAACATAGCTTAAGGGACATATGAGACACCAGCAAGTTGACCAACTGACAGCAATACAATAGTAATAGATTTCAATACCCCACTTTGAATAATGGATAGAACATGTGGCATGTGTACAGAAAAATCAATAAACAGCTAACTTGAAAAGCGCTATAGGCCAAATAGACCTACAGACATATTTAGAACTTTTCACTCAAGAGCAGGAAAATATTTCAGAAGCACACATGGAACATTCTCCAGGATAGATCATATTTTAAGTCACAAAACAAGTCTTAACAAATTCAAAAAAGATAGAAATCATATGAAGTGCCTTTTTCAACCACAATGGAATGAAGCCAGAAATCATTAACAGCAAGAAAACAGGAAAATTCACAAACACATAGAAACTAAATAACATAATCTTGAACAACCACTGGGTTCAGTAGGAGATCAAAACAAAATAAAAAAAAACTCCAGACAAACAAAAATGAAAATACAATTTATCAAAACTTATCGGATATAGCAAAAGCAATACTAAGAGGGAAGTTTATAGTGACAAATGCCACATTACAAAACAAGAAAGCTCTCAAATAAATAAACTAGATTTCAAGGGACTAGAAAGAAGAACAAACTAAACCCAAAGTTAGCAGAAGAAAGAAAATAATAAAGATCAGTACAGAAATAAATCAGAGACTAGAAAACAATAGAAAAATAATAAACAAAACCAAGAGTTTTTTTTAATATAAACAAAATGGATAAACCCTTAGCTAGATAAGGAAAAAAAGAGAAACTCATAAATAAAATAAAAAATGAAAAAGGGCATTACAACAGATGCCTCAGAAACAGAAAAGATCATAAGGGATTATTATGAACAATTATATGTCAACAAATTAAATAACCTAGAGAGAATGGATGAATTCCTAGAATAAATAGCTTACCAAGACTGGATCAAGAATACAAAGCCTAAACATTTTAATAACAAATACTGAGATAGAAGTAATAATAATTTTAAAACCTCCTGTCATAGTCTGTTTTGTGTTGCTGTAACAGAATAATTGAGGATGAGTAACTTATTTTAAGACCAAAAAAAAAAGAGGTTTATTTAGCTCAGTTTGGCAGGCTCGGAAGTCCAAAATCAAGCATCCCATCTGGTGAGGGCCTTGTGCTGCTTCAACTAATGGTGGAAAGCAGAACAAAGGGGAAATGAGTGTGTACAAAGAGATGAAACGCAAGAGGCAGCCTCACTTTATAATAACCTGCTCTCATGATAACTGAGACTGCATTAAACCCTTCATGATTGCATTAATCCCTCCATGATCCAAAGGCCTTTTAAAAGTCCCACCTCTTAGCACCATTACATTGGCAATTAACTTTGAGTGTGAGTTTTTTTGGGACAAACTACCTACAAACCATATAGCACCTCCCAAAAAAAGAGAAGTCCAAGACCAGATGGCTTCACAGCTGAATTGTGACAAATATTTAAAGAAAAATTAATACCAATCCTTCTTAAAGCCTTCCAAAAATAGAAGTAGAGGTAATATTTCCAAACTCATTTTATGAGGCTAGCATCACTCTGATATCAAAGCCAGATAAAGCCTCCACAAGAAAACTAAACTACAGGCCAATATCTCTGGGTGAACATAGATGCAAAAATCCTCAATAAAATAATAGAAAACTGAATTCAACAACATATCAAAAAGACTATACACTGTGATCAGGTGGGGTTTATCCCTGGGATACAAGGGTGGCTTAAAATACCCAAATCAATCAATGCAATATATCACGTTAACAGAGTGAAAGATAAAAACCATATCATCATAGATGCAGTAAAAGCATTTGACAAAGTTCAACATCCACTCAAGATAAAAACTCTCAACAAAATAGGTACAGAAGAAAATTACCTCAACACAAGAGGGCCATTTATTAATATCCCACAACTAACATCATAATCAATAGGGAAAAACTGAAAACTTTTCCTCTAAGATCTGGTGCAAGGCATAGATTACCACCATCTCCATTTCTATTCAACATAGCACTGGAAGTTCTAGCAAAAGCAATTAGACAAGAAAAAGAAATAAAAGGCATCCAAATTGGAAAAGAAGTAGTAAAACCGTTTGCACATGGTATGAGTCTATATATAGAAATTGATAAAAACTCCACCCAAAAATCTATTAAAATTAATAATTAAACAAAGCTGTAGGATATAAAATTAACATACAAAAGTCAGTTGTGTTTCTTTACACAAACAATCTACCTAAAAAGAAATTTTACAAAATATCTACTACGATTGGTACAAAAATTTAAATACTTAGGAATAAATTTAACCAAGGTGGTAAAAGATTTGTACACTGAAAACTATAAAACGTTGATGAACGAAACTGAAAAAGACAAAGCAAATGAAAAGATTTCTGGATCAAAATAATTAATATTGTTAAAATGTCCATAATACTCAAAGCAATATACAGATTCGACACAATATCAAAATTCCAACATTTTCCACAGAAATAAAAACATTCTGAAATTTGCATAAAACCACAAAAGACCTTAAATATCCAAAGCAATCTTGGGAAAGAAAAACAAAGTTGGAGGCATCACACTACCTGACTTCAGAATATACTATACAAAGCTATACAATCAAAACAGCAGGGCACTGACATGAAAACAGACACATAAACCGATGGAACAAAATAGAGAGCCCAGAAATAAATCTACACATTTACAGTCAACTGATTTTTGACAAGGGCGACAAAAATACACACTGGGCAAAAGACAGCCTCTTCAATAAATGGTGTTGGGAAAATTGGGAACCCACATACAAAATAATAAGATTACATCCTTATCTTACACCTTACATAAAATTCAACTCGAAATAGATTAAAGACACAAACAGAAGACCTGAAATTGTAAAAATCCTAGAAGAAAATATAAGGGAAAACCTCCTTGACACTGGCCTTTGTAATGATTTCTTGGACAGGACACCAAAAGCTCAGGAAACAAAAGCGAAAATAACCAAATGAGACTACATCAAACAAAATATCTGCACAGAGAAGAAAACAATGGGCAAAACGGAAAGGCAACTATTGGTTGGCAGAAAATATTTGTAAATGATGTATCTGATAAGGAGTTAATATCCAAAACATATAAGGTATGTCCAAAACATATTGGACAGCTCAATAGCAAGAAAACCAAATCTGATTAAAAAATAGGTAAAGAACCTGAACAGATATTTTCCCAAGGATGACATAAAAATGGCCAATAGAAAAAATGCTCAACATCTCTAATCATCACGGAAATGCAAAATTAAACCCACAATGAGACATCATCTCACACCTGTTAGAATCACCAATTTAAAAATATAAAAAAATAACAAGTGTTGGCAATGTAGAGAAAAGGGAACCCTTTTACATTGTGGGTGGGAATGTAAATTAGTACAGCCTTTACGGAAAACAGCAGTATGGCTGTTCCTCAGAAAATTACAAATAGAATTACCACATGATCCAGCAGTACCTTTTCTGGGTATATACTGTGACAGTAAAGTATCTTGTGCCCCCAAAATCACAAAAGGAAAATTCAAGCTGGAAAGTGCTCAGGGCAAATTCGCCTCCCATTCTATTCAAAGTCATCCCTCCGCTCACTGAGATAGATGCATACTCTGATTGCCTCCTTTGGAAAGGTTTATCATAAACTCAAAAGAATGCAACCATTTGTCTCTCCCCTACCTGCGACCTGGCAGCCCCCTCCCTGCTTCATCCCTGCCTTTCTGGTAGGAACCAATGTACTTCTTACATATATTGATTGATGTCTCATGTCTCCCTAAAACGTATAAAACTAAGCTGTGCCCCTACCACCTTGGGCACATGTAGTCAGAACTTCCTAAGGCTGTGTCACGGAGGTGTGTCCTCAACCTTGGCAAAATTAACTTTCTAAATTAACTGAGGCCTGTCTCAAATTTTCAGGGTTCACATCCCCAAAGGAAATGAAATCAGGATCTCGAAGCAATAACTGCATGCCCATGTTCATTGAAACATTATTCACAATAACTACGACATGGAATCAACCTAAGTGTGTGTCCACCAACGAATGGATAAAGCACATATGGTTTATATATACAATAGGATATTATTCATCCTTAATAAAGATCCTGCTGTTTGCAACATAGATGAACCTGGATGTCATTATGCTAAGTGAAACAAGCCAGACACAGAAAAAAAAATACTGCTTGATTTCTTATGTGGATTATAAAAAAGTCAAATACATAGAAACAGAGTAGAACAGTGGTTACCAGGGGTAGAGACGTGTGGAAATGGTTGAAATGCTGGTCAAAGGATACAAAGTTGCAATTCTGTAGGATGAATAAGTCTAGAGGCGTAATGCATAGCATAACTATAGTTAATACTGCATTGTGCATTGGAAACTTGTGAAGAGTACATTTCATGTGCTCTCACCACTTACACAAAATAGTAACTGTGAAGATATGTATTACGTTAATTAGCTTGACTGTAGAAATCATTTCACTGTGTACATGTATCAAAACATTATGTTGTAGACCTTGAAGATATAGTTTTTATTTTTAGAACGCTGTTTGGGATTAAAAGACCAGCTAATTCTGCCTTAATCTCTCATTTTCATCCACAATGTCCACCCATAAGAAAGACGCCCGATACTCCGTGTAAACACACACTCCCCATCTCCAATACACATTTACCTTCTAGAGACAGTCCTTTTCCCCATTCTCTCCCCCTAAAACACTCCGAAGCACAAGGTCTTTAGCCTAGTAAGACACTTTCTGAAAAACCTTGTTTAACCCAGCGTTGAGGTCCAGTACCGGGCCTGCTTCAGTTGCTTTAGCCTAGAGAGTTTCAACTCCCAGGTCCCAGCGAGGGATGCTCCAAGGAAGAAATAGAGGCCCACTCCAGGGCTGTTTCTCGCAGACTAGCCGCAGAAAATGCAGCCCAGCACCACTTCCTTTCAGTAGCAACCCGTTTCCAACACGTTTGCTAAGCGGGAACGGAAGCGAGCGGAAAGGAATGGCTTTGGTAAATCCCACTCGAAGGATTTCGTACTCCTCCCAGGGATTCCCACCACCCGCACTCCACGCGCAGACGGCGGGCCTTCCTCCGGCGCTGGGAGAAGGACCCTGGGAGAGGCAAGGGAAGGGCTCCGGAACCAGCGCAGTAGCGTGACGCTAGCCCGCCCACACGGCGGCCACTGAAGGTCCTCCAGGGAACGCCTGAGGCAGTGGGAGTGTCTGCCCTTTCCCAGGTTTCCTTGGAAAGAAGTATTCGCTTTCGTTTCCGCAAACAAAGCATGCTCTGCGCTTTCAGGACCGGTGGCTCCCGTGGAGTCCGCAGCTGAACCCAGTCCGCCTTCGCACGCGTCTGAGGGAGAAGCAGCCCCGGGACTCAGGGCGCGCGGCCGAGGAACTTGTGCTGTGACGACCAGAGCAAACACGCCGCATGTTCCTGTGTAGGCCGTGTAACCAGTGACCGGAAGTAGGGGCTGTGTGCTCCAGTGGCGCAATCGGTTAGCGCGCGGTACTTATAAGGCAGTATGTGTGCGAGTGATGCCGAGGTTGTGAGTTCGAGCCTCACCTGGAGCATTGTTTTTCCAATCCAAGATAGCATCACTTGAAGTGCCTTTCCCCTTGTAATCCTACTCCACCGTCTTTAACGTGTTTGGAATTGTGTACACAGTTTATTGTTACTGGTTTCCTTAGCCCTTTTAGAACCAAGCAATGCCAATTACCAAAAAATCCGTTGCGGTGCAGTGAGTTATCTACTTTCTATCTCTACTTTGTCCTGCATGTGGATCTCAGGTAAAGAACATCATCTCTTTACATCCTTCTTTCCACTTCGCTGTTAGAATCATCGATCATCGTTCCTCGGGAAGCCCCTGGCACATACTGGTAAGAAACTCCCATCAGGTGATAAGCATTGAACTCCATTTAAGGAAACTCAAAAGTGGGAAATAGTAAAAGTTTCTTGTCTGATTAAAGCTCTGATTGAGGGGAGGGGGAGGACTGATTTCTGACGACAGTGTCACCTCCAGTATTTTCCCCCACTTGATTTTACCCTGAATAAAATCAACAATCATGGACGATCTAGCAGCTTTTATCAACTGAGAAACAGCACCTGGTGTCCTCAGGCATTCAACTACCTGGACTTGAAAAAGGATGAGTGATAGATAATAGACCCAGAAGCCTGAACTCTTTAGAACAGCATTACAAGAATAAGCATATTGTTGTGGGTGAGTTGGGTAGGACGTAGATAGGAATTTTGACTTTAAAATATGCTTCCCCTCCCTATGACACCTGCGGTTTGCCTGGATATAGCTTTTATCATATGCTTCCCAACTCTTCACCAAGAGAGGTAATTGAACTGAGTAATTTGAAGTTGTTTTCCTAGCTATAAAGATTGCCATAAACCTGAAAGCACATGTGTCCCACTTGGGACATGTCACAGAGGTGAGTGGAATTAAGCTGAGCACAGATAGCTCTCTCTTGAGGTCTGTATTCCTAAATGGGTCTTGCATGTATCTGGACATTGTCCACTCACAGAGTATCTCCTGAGAAAGGTTAGGGAGATCCCATTCAGGAACGCACCAGATGATAATAAAGTGAACACCTTCTCACTTTGTAGCGCTTGGTAAGCCACTGGAATACCTTAAAAGCTATCAAAGCATGATCTTCAAATATATATATAGTAACTAATCATCAAATATTTATTTAAGTCACTAATGAGGAAAGGAGGAGTATGGTAAACTGATTGCAATAACAATAGAAAAGGCTGGTAAATGTATAGTCAGTGGGGGAAAAATAATGCTCACATGAGTTTGCAAGTTTGAGTAAAAAACTAGCTAATGTCCTATGGGGCAGTGAAAACTATGGCCTTTGGGATTTTTTTTTTTCTGAAAGACAGAAACTAGTTGCATCTTTACTGGGTAAAAATCATTCAAAACTTAATCTTCTACATAATGACATTTAACCTTGTAATCTATTTTCTAATCAATAGTAAATAGTGACCTCCAAAAGTTGCATTAACTCAGAGGATTACTTGCCCCTTCAGTAGGCTTGTTAGACAATGCTCTAGTATTATTTTGAAAGAGTACTAATACCTTTTTTGCCTTATTTTTTTTCTGAATAGATTTAGCACCTTAATTCAATTATTTTATCTCTGTTCCTGATCAATTGAGGGTATTATTGAGTATCTGCAGAGAGTGTTTAAAAAATGTTGACTTTTGCCATAAAGAATTTTTGTGAACTGGCTTAAACCAATTTAGTGATAGACAACTTTTGTTGCTTTTGGTAGATGTCCGTCGGCAGCTTACTTTATAGTATAAAGTAAAGGATAGTTAGCTACAAGATACCAACAAGTTACAGTGATAGCAGATCTTCAACAAAGTTTTGTACATATATAGTCACTTATTAGAAAGCAAGCAAAAGTCATAAAACCTGTTCTGTAAGCTCAAAGAAGTTCCCATGGTTTTGTCATTTGTTTTTGTTGTTGTCATTGTTGTTTTACTAACTCCAAAACCACCTTTCATAAAAACTTTGCTTGAAGCAAATGCAACAATATTTCAGAATCAGGATTCAGCCAAACATCTCTAAGAAGAAAACCTCTGGACACAGCAGGACACAGGAATACTGACAGCTCCAGCCTAGGGCACCATCCCTCAAGTTAAAGGCTACAGAGCTCATTTAATTTTTATTCGCTTTGAACAGTATCTCTTAAATATTTAATTCATTTTGGGAACCACTAATTTACCCAGGGAGACTATATTTCTAATATTTGTTCCCTTCACCCCATGGGATCTTTGTTTCTAATATATTAATTAACTAATTAACAAGGACAAATTTCATCAAAGAAACCCAGTATCCAATATTCCATTATGCTAATTATGACAGCCTCTGGTGTTTATCAAAAATAAAGAAAACTGAAGTACTTTTAGTGGGCACTTCAGCAGCGTGGTTTTGTTTATTATGTTAAATGACAATTCCCCAGACTGTGATACCAGGGCAAGGGACTGACCCTAGAATCATTTAAAATCATTTTAATATACACATTTGTATTATACAGCACAGTTGATTAAATCATTGCTCCTTCTCTATATCCACAACCTTTTTGTGGGTGGAGTGTTTGTCTTCACTTGTGGTAGATTGGATTCCTGAAAATGACTGAAACAGTATCCCTCAGTCCCTTCTGCAATGTGACCTTGGCACCTCCCCAGCTAGAAGCAGAGTCTGTTTCCCTTCACCTTGAATTTCGTTTGGGTTTGTAACTACTTTGAGCAATGGAATGCAGCAAAAATAACATTTTGTGATTTCTCAGCCCAGGCATTAAGAAAACATTTTTACCTTTAAGGAGAAGCCAGTTCCCATGTAAGAAGTTCAAATGCCTAGAGACTGTGATGGTGTGCACAGGCTCAAGCTAACCACATGGAAAGACATGGAGAGTTATTCCTTGCCAACTCTCAACCATTCCAACTATTCTAAGACGTCAAACCTGTGAGTGAAAAAGCCATCTCATACCTTACAACTCTAGCAGACACCACATAGTGCAGAGATAAGCTATCTCTGTCATTCTGTCAAAATTGTAAAATCATAAGCAAATAAATCATGGTTGCTTCAAGTTACTACATTTAAGCGTAATGTTTTAAGCCATTGCATTTGAGATGGTTTGTTATACAGCAATAGATAACTGAAAAACAAAGTCCCTTGACTTAGACTTGGCCACTCAACTTGCTTGGCCAATGGAATGGGGTAGAAGTGATGGTGTGCTTATTCCCAGCCTAGGCCTTAAAAGGCTTTGCCTATTTCCACTTGCCTTCTTGTACCTCTGCTGTTGTCACAAGAAAAACAAACAAACCCCAGATCACACACCGGTCTGAAGAGGAGGATGAAAGACGAAGAGAAAAATTGTCTGGCTGCCTCTGCTGCCTACAGATTGAAGAAGATCCGTCCAGCTGAGCCCAGCCTAGACCAGCTGACTTCTCCGATAAGCCTGTATGAAATAAATGCTTATTGTTATGTGACCTTGAGCTTTGAAGATAGTTTGTTATGCAGTAATTGTTGATTCTATCACCCTGTTTTTGTTGAACTATTACATCTTAGTAAGAGTTCACAATTCAGTTATTCAGGCATGATCACAAAGTCATTAGGAATAGAACAGAGAATATGAAAAGCATCTGTTTTAGTTCATTTTGTGCTGCTATAGCAAAATACCTAAGACTGGGAAGTTTATAATGAACAGAAATTTATTGATTCATGGTCTTGGAAGCAGGGAATTTCAAAATCAAGGGACTAGTATCTGGCAAGAGACTTCTTGTTGCCTCACCTTATAGCAGAAGGTCAAAGAGTGGGTGGGGGTGGGGGGCAGGGGAGAGAACAAGAAGGGGCAGAACTCTTCATTTTATAAGAAACTCAGTGCCAAGATAATGGCGTTAATCCACTCATGAGGGTGGAATCCTCATAATTTAAACACTTTTTGAAGATCCCACTTTCCAATACTGCCCCACTGGGGATCAAGTTTCCAACACACCAATATCACTTTATCCATATTTTCTCATCAATATTTACCCTACCCTTTCTGAAGAATAAAAGGGAAGCAAGCAAATTTCATGTCCTTTGCAAAATTGTGGTCTGTAACCTCAAAGCCTATGGGTAACCTTAGACCTAATAATTTCCTCATCCACCCAGGACTGTTTTTGCATAATTTCCGCTATCTCCTTAATAGCCAAACTCCATGATAATGCTTCATTCTTAGCAGATAATCTTACCTTTTACTTCACAAAGAATCTAGAATCTCCTCTGATTTACATCATTTCCCTCTTCTTTACATACATTTATAATTCATCAGCATCAGTTACCAGCTTTATTGCTTGCCTGATTTTTTTAGAGATGTCTCTCTGTTCTTTAAAGACTAAACTCTTCATCTGTACCTCCAAATGCCAACTCCCCATGATGACTTAACCTTAAAATAAAATATGTATAAACACACAGTCTGTCATCTTTAAATGGACATATACACTCACACTCTGCATGATCCAAAGATCTACATGACTACTCTCAAGAGACTGCTTTTTTTTACTCCTTCCCCTGAACATGTACTTCCAGAAAGAGAAACCTGGATGAATACCTTTCCTTTCCTTCCAGCCTTCAGCCCACCGCAATCTGGCATCCACCTACCATTTTACCAAACTGCTTCGTTAAGGCTACTGAGATGACATCCTCACCAAGACAGTTTTAGACTTTTTTTTCTAACTTGTACTCAACAATATTTGATGGTTGACTAATGTTTTGTAGGTCAGGTTTTACTCCTTGGTATCTCCAACTCTCCAACTCTCCAGTTCTTTTAGCTCTCCCCTTTCCTTTGTAAATATGAGTTTTCCCCCAAGATTCAGTCATTGGTCTGCTTTTTAATATTAAGCTAAATTAAATCTATACTGATGAATTTCAGAGATATGTAACTTGCTAAAATTTTGTATATTTCTTTTATGTGTGTAAACCACTGCACAAGATTAAGAATCATGAGTCTATATTACATAATCTTCATTGTTTAAGTTACGTTTTATACCAATATTCAGGAGAGCCATCTTCCTATGCTCCAAATTCTTATTTCTGACTTACTTCTTGGTATCTCCACTTCCACACTGCACATTGTATTACCAAGGGTTCTCTAGAGAAACAGAACTAACTGGAGATTTTATATATACATATAAAGAGATAGGTAGATAAATGGATAAACTGGCATTTATTTCAAGATAGTGGCTCACATGACTGTGGTATCTGGCAAGTACAAAATCTGCAGGGTAGGCCAGCAGACTGAAGACTCAGGAAAGCGTTCATGTTGCAGCTTGAGTATGAAGGCATCCTGGAAGCAGAATTCCCTCTTCCTTGGGAAACTCCAGTCTCTTTCTCGTAAGGCCTTCAACTGATTAGATGAAGCCTGCCCGTGTTATATAAGGTTATCTGCTTTACTTAAAGTATACTAATTCAAATGTTAGTTTCATCTAAAACATGTCTTCACAGCAACATCTAGACTAGCATTTGACCAAATGTCTGGGTTCTATATCCCAGCCAAGTTGAAGTGTAAAATGAACCATCACATACAGGTATTTCAAAATTAATGTGTCTAAACTTTATCTATAATATTCTCCCTGAAACCTGCTCTTCTCCACTATTCACTTCCTCAGTAAATTACCATAGTCCTACCACTGAAGATGGAAACTTAGACCTTCCACAGGTCTAAGTTCCTTTACATTCAATTGTTCACTAAATGCTGTCATTCCTAATTTCTTCACTGAGGTTTTTTTTTTTTTTTTTTTCCAGAGGCAAGGTCTCACTCTGCTACCCAGGCTGGAGTTCTGGGGCACAATCATAGTTCACTATAACCTCCACCTCCTGGGCTCCTATGATCTTCCTGCCTCAGACTCCCTAATGGCTAGGACTACAGAGCTGTGCCACAGAGAGATGGAGTTATTACTATGTTACCTAGGCTGGTCTTGAACTCATGACCTCCAGTGATCCTCCTGCCTCAGCCTCTCAAAGTACTGGAATTACAGGCATGAGACACCATGCCCAGTCTGAGGTTATCTTCTGCCATTCTTTTCTCCCTCAGTTTGTCACCACCATACATTCCTTCTTTCTGTTTTTCTAACACCCCTGCTCATTCCTGCCTCAGGCCCTTTACTGTTGGTATTCCCTGTGCTTTTAAGCCTTATCCTATTACAAAGGTGGTGCTAACATGTCAGAAATTTTTAATCATTTGATTCATAGCTCAACTGTCACCTCTTTAGAGAGGCCTTTACTGACTACTCCTTATTTTGTTAACAGCTTCATTGAGGTATAATTTACATATCATAAAATTCACTAATTTTAACTGTACAACTTAATGACTTTTAGTAAACTTACAGAGCTGTGCAATTATCATTACGAATCAGTTTAGAACACTTACATCTCCCCAAAAGAGAGATTTCCGATCTCTCCCTCATGCCCATTTACAGTCAATTTTACCTCCAACCCCAGGCAATCTCTAATCTACTTTCTGTCTCTACAAATTTGCATTTTCTGGACATTTTGTGTAAATGAAATAAGTAATACGTGGTCTTTTGCATCTGGACTCTTTCACTTAACATAATGTTTTTGAAGTTCGTCAGTGTTTTAGCAGGTATCAGTAATTTGTTACTCTTTATTGCTAAGCAGTATTTCATTGTATGGATATACCCCTTTTACCTATCCATTCACCCGTTGATGGACATTTGGATTGCATCCATCCATATTTTGGCTAATATGAATAATACTGCTATGAACATTTGCATACAAATTTTTGTGTGACGTGTTTTCATTTCTCTTGGATACCTGGGAATAGAATTGCAGAGTCATATGATAAATTTATGATTATCTTAAAGGAACTGCTTTCCAAATAGGCTGTCCCATTTTACATTTCCACAAGCACTAGATGAGGGTTCCGGCTTTTCCACATTCTCACCAAACTCGTTATTGTCTGTCCTGTGTTTTTTAAAAAATAGCTATGCATGTGGGTATGAAGTGGTACTCGTTGTGGTTGTCAACTGTATTGCACTAATGACTAATGATGTTGAGATTTTTTTTTCATGTGCTTAATACTCATTCATATGTCTTCTTTGGTGAGCTGTCTGTTAGAATATTTTGCTCAGTTTTAAATTAAGTTTTTTTCTTATTGAGTTATAAGAGTTCTCTATATATTCAGGATGCAAGTTCTTTATCAGATATATGATTTTTAAATGTTTTCCTTTAGTCTGTGGCATGTCTTTTCATTTTCATAATAGTGCTTTTAAAACTGCAAATGATTTTAATTTTGATGAAGTCCAATTTATCAATTGTTGTTTTTTTGTGAATTGTGATTTTAGTATATATCTTAGACCATTTTGCCTAATTTAAAATCATGATGATTTTCTCCTATTCTTTATTCTAAATGTTTCATAGTTTTAACTCTTATAGTTAGGTTTTCTATCCATTTTGAGTTAATGTTTTATGTGGTGTGAGTTAAGGGTCTAAATTTATCTTTATTGTTGTTGTTGCATGTGAATATCCAATTATCCCAGCAGTATTCTTTAAAACAAAACAAAACAAAACAAAACAACTGTTTTTTTTCACCTCCCCCAACTGCCTTGGCAACTTGGTTGAAAATGAATGGAACACAAAGGTAAGAGTTTACTTCTAGACTGTCAATTCTGGCCGGGCACGGTGGCTCAAGCCTGTAATCCCAGCACTTTGGGAGGCCGAGACGGGCGGATCACGAGGTCAGGAGATCGAGACCATCCTGGCTAATACGGTGAAACCCCGTCTCTACTAAAAAATACAAAAAACTAGCCGGGCGACGAGGCGGGCGCCTGTAGTCCCAGCTACTCGGGAGGCTGAGCCAGGAGAATGGCGTAAACCCGGGAGGCGGAGCTTGCAGTGAGCTGAGATCCGGCCACTGCACTCCAGCCTGGGCGGCAGAGCAAGCCTCCGTCTCAAAAAAAAAAAAAAAGACTGTCAATTCTGTTCTATTTATCTACCTTTATGACAGGGCTATACTGTCTTGATTCCCTCAGCATATGATCTTCCATTTTAAAACCTGGAAGTTTAAGTTCTTAGCTTTTGTTCTTCTTTTTTCAAGTTGCTTCTACTCTTCTAGATCCTCCGCAATTTTAAATAAATTTTAAGATATACTTGCCAGTTTTTGCAGGATTTCTATAAGAATTGCATTGAATCTATAGGGTAATTTAAGGAGAATTGCCACCTTAACAATATGGGTCATACTGAGTCTTTTAATCCGTGTTCATGTTCCATGAACATGGACTACCTCTTCATTTATTTAGATCTTTTATAATTTCTCTCAGCAATGTTTTATAGTTTTCAGCAAAGGGCTTTACACATATTTTGTTACGTTTGTTCTTAAGAATTATATTCTTTTGAATGCTATTGTGAATAGAATTGTTTTCTTAATTTCATTTTCAGGTTGTTCATTGATAGAATGTAGAAATACAGTTAATTTTTAGATATTGATCTTGTATCCTTCAACTTTGCTAAAACTCTTTTATTTGTTCAATGTATGTGTGTGTGTGCATGTGTGAGTGTGTGTGTATGTGTGTATTTCCTGAAATTTTTGGCATATAGGATCATGTCATCTGTGAATATAGATGATTTTATTTCTTTCTCTCAAGTATGTATGCTTTCATTTCTTTTTCTCTCCTGATTGTACAAGCTAGAATATACAGTACAATAGGGAACAAAAGTGGCAAGAGCAGACATACTTGATTTGTTCTCAATCTTAGGGAGAAAGCATTCAGTCTCTTATTATTAAGTATGACATTAACTTCAGGTTTTTCATAGAAGCCCTTTATTAGACTATAGAATTTCCTTATATTCCAAGTTTAATGAGATTTTTTACAAGGAATAGGGATTGGATTTTGTCAAGTGCTTTGTATCTATTGAGATGACCAGTGATTTTTTTTAGCTTTCTATTAATATGGTGCTTTATATTAATTGATTTTCAGATATTAAACCAACCTTACATTCCTGGAATAAATTCCACTTTATCATGGTGTATAATACTTTTTATATATTTCTGGATTTTGTTAATGTTCAGTTGATGGTTACTGCACTTATCTTCATGAAGAATATTAGCCTGTAGTTTTTTTTTCAATT
>NW_016820844.1:482311-520132 GCF_001698545.2 Rhinopithecus bieti | reverse complement strand
GTTTCACTCTAACACCCAGGCTGGAGTGCAGTGGTGCTATCTCAGCTCACTGCAACCTCTGCCTCCTGGGCTCAAGCGATTCTTCTGCCTCAGCCTCCCAAGTGGCTGGGATTACAAGTGCCTGCCACCTCACCCAGCTCATTTTCTTGTGTTTTAGTAGAGATGGGCTTTCACTGTGTTGGCCAGGCAGGTTTCTAACTCCTGACCTCAGGTGATCTGCCTGCCTTGGCCTCCCGAAGTGCTGGGATTACAGGCATGAGCCAACGCACCTGGCCAGCTTTTCCTTATTTAATATAAATATTTTGTATTCTAAATGTATAGCTATATGAATATTTGTGGATTTCCTATTGACACTCTTTCTCCTCACTTTTACTCCAGCTTCTCTATTTCCTTGCATATTTTGAATTTTTGAATGTGAGCATCTACCATTGCACTATATCTGTGGGAATTCTCTAATATCTGGGTTGAAGTTTCATGCTTCAAAAAGGATTTTCTTTGCTTAAGGTATTGTAGACCATACAAAAAATAAAAACAAAACTTAAAATTAAAAAAATCACGAAATCCTATTAAGGCCAGTGTATTAGTTTACTAGGGTTGCCATAACAAAGTACCACAGTCTGGGTGACTTAAACAATAGAAATTATTTTCTCACAATTCTGGAGAATTCTCCACAGGCATTGAGATGTGACTACATGCTTTCCTCTTATCAACACTCTCTTATTCTCACACTTCAGATTGCTGCTGTGTTTTCCATCTCACTCTATTAGATGCACCTTCTCTCCATTTTCAAAAAAATTACTGAAATATTTTACCTGCCCTACTGCTACTCCATTATCCTTACCTTTTACTGTTGATTGCTTTTTAGTTCCATTACTACCATTTTAATGTGGATTATGAGGAGAAAAAAGGAATAAATATGTTTTTAGTCTTCCTCAACTGACAGGCCTTTAATTTTATAGACTAAAAGTAATACTGTAGAAAGTTTAGTAATAAACTTAAAGAATATGATTTTTAAAATATTTTGTAGATAATTAGGGCACGTATATTATTATATTGAAATTTTTTTAAGGTTGCAGTTTGAGTTTAACACAAAGAAGAATAGTGCAGAATTATACTGTTCTTCATATACAGAAACAAAAGTGGGACCTTTTGTTTCTTTTCTTTCCTGTCAGCATTATCTTGATTCATAAAGATGAAAGAGTCTGCATTTATGTCTTTTCTTATGGTCATTTTCTGTCACAAGTTCATGATATACTTCATGCCGAGGGTAACACCTGTCTTTGCCCTAATTTATAAAGATTGATCATAGTGTCATTAGAAGCAATGTCATATCATTGTGGAACAATTATCCTTTCCTCAAGGAAATTATTGTCCCAAGAGATTGACAATTAAGATAATAAAATGCAGGGCCATTTATTATTGCTATAGTGCTCTGACTAAAGAAAGTTGGCTGGGAATGTTTTATGAGCACTGAGATACTGGCCTAAAGTCAGTAATTTCCATATGATACTGACATTCCTTCAATGTCCAGAGAGCACAGTGCCCAGAAACCCCAGATCTACCCCAACTGTGTCAAAAGAAGTAGTACCCTGTAGAAGTAGTAGAATACTGTAACATCACAATGCCTGCTCAGCCCTGAGGATTCAAGTCCATGTCAATACTTCACTTGCTCGTGTCTCAACTCACACAACATTCCCCAACTCACCTCATACCTTCCTGTCTACCCATAGTTTCATCATGGCTTTTGATTTAAGTATTTATTGCAGCTAAACTTCATTTCCTTCTCCTTGTCTAACCTGAGTCAGTATTAATGACTAAATAATTAATTCAGTATCATGATAGATCAGTCACTCTGCCAGACAATTTAGATTTTTTTTTTTTTTTAGACAGAGCTCAGATAATGAAAAGCTTTTGAGGACAGATTTTGTATTCCAGGAACACAGATGGAGAACAGTCTTACCCTTGTATTTTCTCTCAAAGTGGTATTCATTCTAAAGTGACTGATCAAATGGGAGTTATCCATCACATAATTCTCCATGTAAACAACTAGCTGCCTGATTAAATTATCTTGAGGAAAGGAATGTGTCCCAATAAAAGTAATATTCCTTAGTCAACTTTGCCTTTAGAGATGGCCAAGTAATATAATTTTACCAATCGATTCAAATATTTTACGGGGATGTCTGTAAAAGTTTTGTTTTCCTGAATTATGTATGTATGTAGTCTCTATAATATATTTTTCTTTGTTGCTTTACCCTTTCTCTCTGTACTTAGAATGCTGGTTAAATAACTGAGCAATAATTGTGCCAGCCAGAAGATAAAAGCCTATGACAGGAATGACAGAATGAGAGGCTAGAAAGAATCTGTCTTTACAACTTCCTGGAACCTCTGAACAAGCCTTAGATTGCCTAGTACCAGGATTCTTCTTAAAACAAAAAGTAAATCTATTGTTAAAGCCTTGATTAAGTTAATACTCTGACATATGCAGGCAAAAGCAACCCCTAAAGTATACACCCTTAGTTCCTGGAGGAATCATTGCAGAAAGTAATTTCCCCCAG
The DNA here is from genome assembly GCF_001698545.2 of Rhinopithecus bieti. Taxonomy (NCBI): domain Eukaryota; kingdom Metazoa; phylum Chordata; class Mammalia; order Primates; family Cercopithecidae; genus Rhinopithecus; species Rhinopithecus bieti. The sequence goes on along the minus strand of NW_016820844.1, from coordinate 517,577 downwards.
TTTCCTAGGTGAGCACACCAGCATTTAGCAATGCAGACATCTCTGCTGATCAGCACAAAGGGGCTGAGACTGGCATAACCAAATATTAGAAATGTTTGAATAATTAATATAGCAGAATCATTTGTCAAGATGGAACCTATGTAGAAGGAGAAAATAAAATCTGCCCAATAAAAGAAAAGGAAACAGGTCATGAGAGTGAAAGTACTTTGAGTAGCTCTGACCTCTGGACTGGGATTATTTGCAAACCTGGAGCTCTGAAGGTAGGAGACACGCTTGTGATATTTATACAGACGATAAGCCATGTACCCACTGCTCCAGCCCATGAGACTCTGAAAGATGATATCCCGAAGAGCCATGAGAGTGAGAAAAACCCACCTATTTGCTTAGAGGGTAGCGTATAGCAATAACTAATATGTGGTCTAATTTCAGACCTATTCATGCTATTAACTGCTCTAATGTAGTAGAGCAAGTTGGAGCTTATCAGAAAATTAAAGATCCAAAAGAGGAAGAGATAAGGAAGAACTTGCCGTGCAGTCCATAGTTTGAGCTTTCTCCACAGGGTGGTCCTGGGACTGATGGTGATGGCCTGGACCACGATGAGGAGACAGGTGGTGCAGATAGAAAGGCCTCGAGCAACCCTCCCTAAATAAATTGAAATTTTACAACCAACATTACCTAGGAAGTTTCTGAAACTAAAAACTGCAGTTATATTTCCGCTACTTGTAGTATAAATAATGATTACATTTGAGGAAGCCAAATGAGGAAGGATAAATTCTATGGGTTTTTTTTCTCAGAACCCATGACAAAAGTATATACATGTCCTACAAATATGAGGAAGTTTCCCACAAATCCGTGTCCAATAAGGAAAAGGAAGACTATTGCCTGGATGAGGTTACTCTAAATTATCTTCTGACATCATGGACAGAACTAGAAAAAAAATCTTTTGAGAAACACAAAGAAATAAAGATGACATGTTTCAGGTCTGTGGTTTTTCTCTGTGTTAATTTCAGAGAAAGAACAGTTTCAATTATGAAATATATAAGTGTACATGATTCTGTCCTAGCAAACCCCTCATCTCATTTTTTGATCTCTTTCTTCTTTTCTTCTTGCTGCCATTAATACAGAGATAACTACAATTTAAACATACACTCCATACTCATACACATTCACCTGCCTTTCCAAGAGATCCTTTTATGTATTCCTCATGTCTAAAATTTACATGACAATTTTTCCCCAGACAAAAGCTAAGCAAAGGGCAACATCACTTTGTCCATTTCTAAGCCATGATCCTGGATATTATCTTCCATGTCTCCTCCCTTTCATTATGTACATTTGATAAATTACCTTGCTCTAGTGGACTGCATTTGTGCCCCACCTCGATCCTCTTTTCCAGCCTGTAGACAGTCATCCCAAAGAATCACAGCTACTCCAAAGAATTGTACTTGGCCAAATGAGAGGAGTTTCACAGGAAAGGCCATGTGGCTTCCTCCTCTCCCCACACCCCGTGCATAGACTTAGGTCAATAACTAACACAGAAGTAGGGGAGTAGGAAAGTCCAGCCCCTTGCCTGAAGGTGGGACTAACTCCGTGGTAAAATTTGTCATCCCAATCTCCCATGTGGATGAGATCAGATGGAAGCTAATTATTTTTTCTCCTGCCTATCCTGTTTTTCTCTCCACTTCTCCTGAGAACACTTGTAGTGAATCCTTATAATTTTATGTTGCCTTGCCATCCATTTAAAATATAAGCCGGACCTTCTCATACTAGCAGGGTTCAGTCACCCTTGACACAGTTTGCAGCTGTATCTATCCCCTGCCTATGCCTAGTTCCTCAGTGTGGTTTCTCCAGATATCTGCTTTATACAACTGCTCCCTGGTGACCACCTCCTAATGGGACAGCTAAATGCAGCCTGTTTCACTGGCCCCACTGACCCTCACACCTCGCATAGACTGTATGGATATGCCCAGTGACCACCTTTCAGTCACTGTGATTTCATCTCCTGGAATTCTTTCCTACCTGCTTTAAACCCATCAATTGAAACTCTCCAAAAATAAAAATCTGTTTAGATAACACTCTGGACCCAATAAAGGCATTGGTCCACAGGTCCCTTTCTCTCTCTCCCTTCCTTTGCTCCCTGATCTTTGTATGTGGCCTCCAGGTGTACCATGTATCCCTCAGAGGTGTAAGAACCAAAACTTCTTAAACTTTCACATTGTGGTTGTGTCATTAAAGCCATGCCTGCAAGAAACAGGCATGTTTAGCACATGGTCTCCATGCATACCCTTCCCTTCTGAGGGGGCAGTATAGTTCCTCCTGTGAAGGAATATGCTGAAGTGAGTACAAGCACCTGAGACCTAAATTTCAAGTCAATATTTTTCTAGCCACAAGAGCATTGTTCTTGTGTCAGTTAGGAAAGTGGTAGGAAAAAAAAATTAGGGAAGAGAGGAGAACTTCTAATCATGTCTAGAAGAACTGACCTGGGAGTCCATGTTAAGGCTCCATGCCTCCAGCCTCGCATTCTGTAGGTCAGATGTTCAGTGGGCTTGGCTGGCTTTTCTGCTCCAGTTTGTTAGAAGGCTGAAGTCAAGGTGTTGGCTAATTTGAGATTTATCTGGAGGCTCTGAGGGGGAATCTGTTTCTAAGCTTAATTAGGCTGTTGACAGAATTCAGTTCCCTGTGTTGGTAGAACTGAAGTTCACTTTTTTCTTGCTATTAGCCAGGAACGTCTCTTATATCCTTTAGGCTGCCTGTATTCCTCATCATGTTGGCCACTTCTTCAAAGAATGAACAATGCATGAAGAATCTCTCTGACTTCTCTTTTTGTCTCATCTTTTTCTTCTAAACAGAGAAAGTTCTGTTTTTAAGAATTTATATGATTACATTGGGCTCATCCAGATTGTTTCTTTATGGTTAAACTAAGGTTATGAGTTTGGGGGCAGAATACCACAGAGGTAAAGTACCCTTCTCATCGCATCTGTTACAGACGGAATTGTCTATATGGGGGATTGTCTTTCCACAAAATTCATATATTGAAATCCCTACCTTCAATGTGATGGTATTTGAGGGCGGGGCCATTGGGAGGTAAGCATTTCTGGCATTAATATTTCAAATGTTGAGATGATTTTGCAAGATATTCCTCAATTTTATCCTTATTTAACATATTGTTCTCTGGATTTTTAGCAGACTCCTTGAAGAGACTTTTTCTTTCAACCCATTCAAATTATCTAAGTGGAGTTACAAGATCAATTTAATAAGGTTTAGAAGTAAGAGCAAGGTGGAAAGATACAACAGAGTGAGAAGAGAGAAGAGAGGGAAAGGGAGAGAGAGAGGGAGAGGGAAGGGTTGGCAGAGAAAGAATCAAAGTTGTCCAAAGAAGTTAATAAAAAGGGAGTCAAAAAGAGTCTGATGGTTGTTCTGTTCTCCTACTATGAAAGGTAAAATGAAATCTTATGAAAGCCTTAGTTCAGCAATCTAGACACATACATCAAGGCACAAATTCAAAGAATTAGAAGTGAAACAGGAATCTACTGGGAGTAAACAAATTTTGGTTCTAAGGAATGGATGCAGGAGTTTAAATACTAGTTTTAAATGCTAGGGTAAAATAGTTTTAAATCATAATCATAACCCCTCAAATCTAAGATGCTTTTTCCCCTTGACTATATTCATGCATTTGTTATATGTATACATAATAATTTGGTTTCACAATTATTTTCAGCTGCTTTTCAGTTAAAACCAGTTTGTTTTCATGATCATGTTGATAGCTTCATAACAGTCAATAGAGTGGTCATATAATTTCCCTTTTGGTCATTGTTCTATTTTAAAAATTTTGATTTTAAGATAATTAATTGGCTAAGGCTTGGCACCCCTTACAGATTAATTTTAGCAACTGATAATTTTAAAAATTAAGATATAGTTGACAAAAATTGTATATATTTATGGTATTACAATACGATGTTTTGGTATATGCATGCCTTGTGAAATGGTTAAAAGTAACTGACAATTTTGTTTTCAAATTTGTTGCTTCTTTTCACAATGTTACTGCTAAAGCTCAAGTCATCTAGATTCTCTGGTATAAATGTACAATCTGGTTCCACAATTATTGTAGTATTTTACATTTACATAATAATAGAGTATAGGTTATATATGTATAAATATCTGAGATCTCTATGTAGGAGAATATTTGAAGATTCTTCCCCAAAATTTCAAATAGTTTTCCAATTACATTGTCTTTTGTTTTAAACCTATTATCTTTAAAATTATTTAAAGTTTTCCAAACTTTTCTTTTAAAAAACCAAACGTTTTCATGTACCTGTTTCCTATTTGTACGTTGTCTTTGGAAAAATGTTTAGTCAAGTCCTTTGCCCATTTTTAAATTAGGTTATTTGTTTGTGTTTGCTATTGAGTTGTATGAGTTCCTTATATATTTTAATATTAACCCCCTGTATGGTTTGCAAATAGTTTCTCCTATTCTGTAGGTTGCCTTTTCATATTATTGATTGTTTCCTTTGATGTGCAGAAACTTTTCAGTTTGATGTAGTCTCATTTGTTTATTTTTGCTTTTATTGCCAATACTTTTGGTGTCATTTCCATAAAATTGTCAAGATCAATGTCAAGGAGCTCTTCCCCTGTTTTTTTCTCGTAGTTTTACAGTTTCAAGTCTCATATTTACATCCTTAACCCATTTTGAGTTGATTTTTGTGTATGGTGTAAGAGACAAATTTTGTTCTTTTGCATATAGTTATCCAGTTTTCCTAACAACATATATTTGAAGAAATTATATTTTCCCAGTCAGAAAAATGCAAATCAAAACCATAATGAGATATTACCTCACATTTGTTTGCATGGCTATCAAAAAGTGAAATGACAATGAGTGTTGGTGAGGATGTCAAGAGAACCTCTGTACAGTGCTGGTGGGAATGTAAATTGGTACAGCCACTATGGAAACAGTATAGAGACAGTATAGAGACTCTTCAAAAAATTAAAAATAAAACTACCATATGATCCAGCAATTCCACCACTGGGCAGATATCCAAACAAAAAGAAATCTTTATATCAAAGAGATATCTGCACTCCCAAATTCATTGCAGCATTATTCACAACAGTCAAGATTGGAAAACAACCTAAGTATCAATTTACATATATATAATGGAATATTATTTAATATTTAAAAAGAAGGAAATCCTGCCACATGTGACAACATAGATGAACCTAGAGAACCTTCTGCTAGGTGAAATAAGCCAGACACAGAAAGATAAATACTGCATGATCTCATTTAGATGTGGAATTTAAAGAAGCTGAATTCATAGAAATAGAGAGTAGAATAGTGGTTGCTGAGGGCTGAGGAGAGGGGACAATGGGGAATTTCAGTCAAGGAGTACAAACTTTTAGTTATTAGATGAATAACTTCTGGAGATCTAATGTACAGCAGGATGATTGTAGTTCATAATGTGTTATATACTTGAAATTTGCCAAGAAAGTAGACCTTACATGTTCTCACCACACACACAAAAAGGTAACTGTGTGATTTCATGGGTATGTTAATTAGCTTGATTGTGGTAATCACTTCAAAATGTATACTTATACCAAAACCTCATGGTGCACATCTTAAATATATACAACTTTTACTTGTCAGTTTTACCACAATAAAGCTATAGAAAAATTAAAAAACAAAATTTTATTATGGCAGTATTAAAACACACTGAGAATTAGAGAGAATTGTAAAAAATAAAAATAAAAATCTGCAAACTCATCTCAGTTTCAATAGTACCTTATATTATCTGACCTCACCCATAGTTCTCCTCCCTGCCTACTTTTTCCAATTCCTTTCTTTGGGAAAATATTCTATAATTAAGAAACTGAAACTCAACAGGACCTTCTCCACATCCTCTAGAGCAGTTACCACCTACAAATCTCATAGTCCTGCTAGCAAATATATAGAGTCTGGTTATTTTATGATGAAGAGAAAAACCAACTGCGTTGAAGGAAAAGGAAATCTGAACATATTACTCTTTGATGAAACACTTGGCTTCACAGAAATAATGAGTGATCTGTGGAAAGCCAATATTTTCCTCTCAGATGAAGGTATCATTGTTATGGTCTCACTTTTGGTAAAAATAATATGTGGGTGGCATTTTTATTGTAATGCAATAAGGCTACATGCTTTTATACCTACGGATGGTGATTCCGGCTGATTGCAGTGTTCCTTTACGAATTCCCATTCATTTTACATCTTCCTCCCTCATTTTTTTTAACCAAGGACTCACTTCACAGCCAAACTCCCTCATTTTTGTACGCTAGATGACTTATCCTTGCCATTTCTCTCTACTAACATCTTTTATGCTTGTCCAAAGAGCAACTGCCAGAGAGCTTTGTCTTATATTCCTTATGCGTTGTATATGACATATACTTTAACTCATTCATTCATTTTCACATTTATTCAGTAATTACTTCTAGAAGGTGGGAGATTGGGCCCCCATGATGTCATGATGAACAAAACGTTGCTGCCCTTCTCAGTCTCAGAGACTAATGAGGGGCTTTAAATCTAAAACAAGTCACCACCAGTGTTAGGAGGGTTTGCTGAGGCATTGGGAGAGCAGTGGCAACATGTAGTTTCTCATACTTCTCATACTAGCAGGGCTCAGTCACCCTTGACACAATTTCCAGTTCTATCTATCCCCTCTACATGTAAGAAGAAATTGGCCTTTTTAAGTTCTGGAGAGCAGGAAGGGAGAGAATGGAAGCTAAGATTCCCTAGAGCACATTATGTGACCCAGAGAGGAAAATGTCCAACACAGCTGGCCTTTCTGAGCATGGACCTGGTATCATCACCCACTGTCACCTCCCTGTCTTCTATTATGGCCTTGATAAGGTTTGGATTTGTGTCCCCACCCAAATCTCATGCCAAATTGTCATCCCCAATGTCGAAGGTAGGGCCTGGTGGGAGGTGATTGGATCATAGGGGTGGTTTCTCATGGTTTAACACCAGCCCCCTCGGTGCTGTCCTGGGGAGAGTGACTTATCCCAAGATCTGGTTGTTTAAAAGTGTGCAGCACCACCCCGCTCTCTTCCTCATGCTCTGGCCACATAAGAAGTGCCTGCTTCCCTTCGCCTTCCGCCAGTTTTATGTTTCCTGAGGCCTCCCCAAAAGCGGAGCCAATGCTGCCTTGATTCCTGTACAGCCTGCGAAACCGTGAGCTGATTAAACCTCATTTCTTTATAAATTACCCAGTCTCAGGTATTTCTTTATAGCAGTGAGAGAACGGACTAATCCAGATGTGCAGATTTTTCCTTGGAGAATTTGTCAAGTTTCTTACTTTCCTCTGTTTGATAAGCCCAGAAGTCTATATAATGCTCTCCCTCTCAACAAGACGTGCGTGGTCCCTGCTCCATAAGCCGTCACTCACCTAAGTGCTCTGAGGAACACTGCCACCCACCACGGGAAAGAGGGGAGATTGAGAAACGTGGGCATCGATCCTTGGCTTTGCCACACTCACGTCTACCATTTGGGTTATCCCCACCCCCACACCTGTTTTATCCGTTAGTAATTCAAAAACATGGACACCGTGCCCCACCAGCACTTAAGGGACAAACTCCAGTCGGAGCCTCTTGCCTGATCCAGACTCATCTCAGCTCTACCCAACCCTGTCTGCACCCTAGGGGCCTTGGAGTCTTTTTTTTTTTTTTTTTTTTTTCTTGAGACAGTGTCTCTGTCACCCAGGCTGGAGTGTCTCAGCTCACTTATAGCCTCGACCTCCCGGTTCTGGGTTCAAGCAATCCTCCCACTTCGGCCTCCCGAGTAGCTGGGATTGATTACAGGAGAGTGCCACTGCGCCAAGCTAATTTAAAAAAAAAAAAAAAAAGATAGAGAAGGGGATCTCACCTAGGCTGATACGGGGCTTGGAGTCTTTATAAGGAGGACTTATCCAAGGACAAGGTGAATCCATTGCTCTGTCCATAGGAGGGTGGGGAAAAATTGAAGGTGGCGGCGAGAAAGCTCTGATTCACCAGTTTCACGTTCCTGATTGTACGGAGGCGCCTGGAGCAGATGGGTCCCAGCTGCGGAGGACGTTGCTAACGTCCTCACAGTCCCCAAACTCTCTATTTCCTTGTTATTAAAACAAACGTGGTTGTGATGTGGTTGTTACCCATGTGCCGGAGGGTGGAGGCTTCCAGTGGCTGTCGTCAAGGTTCTCTGACCACTCAGTTTCCAGGAGATTCAGATGTGCTCCAAGCACTCCTGCTAGGCCCTAGCAGGCTTGGGTGAGCTGTAGAGCCCCTTTAAGATTCACACTCCCAGAACATGGCTCTTGAGACTTTCCACTTGTGTTACAAAAAAAAAATGTGAAACATACATTCAAACCGAATAGCATAATGTCCTACTATAAGCAAGGATCTACTATTCAGTGTCAGTCATTAACATGTCAAGCCTCCTTTTCTCCCCACCATACCTTCAGTATATATAATTTCATTCCACTAGTAAATACTTCAGGATACATTGCTAACAAAGATATTTTTTAAATACTAAAACACAGTAACAACTATGCAAATATCACACCCATCAATGATACTAATTCTTTGATAACATCTAATACTGAACAATTCTTCAGTAGTCCTTGTTCAAATTCCCCTGATTATCTTGACTTCTTATTATTAACTGCTTATGATTTATCTGGAATAAGTCCCCAATAAAATCCAATGCTGTATTCTTTTCAAGTATCTCTTCTTAAGTCTCTTGCTATCTATAAAATTATCACTCTCCCCCAACTTTGTTTTTAATTTTTAAATTATTTATTTATTTATTTATTTTTGAGACAGAGTTTCACTCTTGTCGTCCAGACTGGAGTGCAATGGTGTGTTCTCGGCTCACCGCAACCTCCACATTTCGGGTTCAAGCGATTCTCCTGCTGGAATTACAGGCATCTGCCACCACACCCGGCTAATTTTTTTTAAATATATTTTTAGTAGAGATGGGATTTTACCATGTTGGCCAGGCTGGTCTCGAACTCCTGACCTCAGGTGATCTGCCTGACTTGGCCTCCCAAAATGCTGGGATTATAGGCATGAGCCACTGCGCCCAGCCATTCTCCTCTTTTTAAAAAATCTCATGACATTTAATTTCTTAAGAAATCAGAATATTTGTGCAATATAATTTTTTATATCTGAATCTTTATCCATTCCCATGGTGTCATTAAACATGCTGTTTCCCCCATATATTCCGTAAATTCACAACTAGATGTGTAAGCTTGATTAGATTCCATATGATGTTTTGGTTTTGGCCAGATCCAGATGTGAAGTTGGCAAATTTTCCACTAGAGGCTCTAAAATAAGTAATCCAATTATGATTGACATGACTATGGCAGTACAGGATGTTTTATGGAGAAATGAACATTCTGAAATAGATTTTAGAGCAAGATAGGATTTAGAGCAAAACCATGCACACTGCAGAAAACAATTCAGAAACAGTTCCCAGATTGTTTGTGATTCCAGCTAGATGTAAGTGGATTTTAAAGGTATAGGACCAAGGTAAAAGGAATATAAAGTTGGATCAGGTCAGATTTATTGATATGGGAACACTAAGCAGAGATTATGAATTCAATTTAGCTTGAGGGGTTAGGAATGGCTGTAAATATTGCTACGTTAGCTGATTGAAAAAGGGACCCAAATTGGCCTGCAATAAATGAAGCCGAAATGTCAAAACCTCCTTAGTATACTGTAGAGGGACTTATCTAAAGCCTATGAGTGATTGAAATGCTAAAGATAATTTATGGTGTAAAGTCTGCTCATCCAAACCAGGAGACTATAGCTGTGACGAATTCATGAGGATAGCCCCAGCACCCTAGTAGAGCTCTGTGGTGGATCTTCCCTCTTAGATGGAATCCCTAAACACAATGGGATGATTTGATCCTAAGGTGACAGGGGCCAAGAGGAGGCACTTAACCACCAAAGACAAGGTGAATATGGTTACTATAATGATGAGTAAGACCCAGAGAGATCTTTGGCACTCACCAGTTGATCATGGTGTCTGTAGACCTGAAGTGTATGAGAGGTCTACTGAAGTTTTGTTTGATCTGTAGAAAGAGAACATCCTAATCTAGTAAACAGAAATCTGATTTGAAACATTAGAACAGATAATCAAACAATTCCCAGATTTATCACAATTCCTGTGATTTAAATCAATTCACAGATGTGTAACCTCTTGAATGAAGGGGAAGCCAGGTCCCCATCTCAGCTACACTGCCAAAAATGTGTACTGATAATCTACCTTCCACCATTCCACAAAGGGACCAGCAGTCATTTACTAGGATACCATGTAGTAGGAAAGGAAGCTCAATTGGACTTTTCAGACATTAATGGACACCAGCTCTGAACTGACATGAATTCCTGGAAACCTGAAATGTCACTGTGAACCACTAGAGTAGGGATTTAATAAGGTCAGGTAATCAGTGCAGTTTTGTCTCAGCTTCATGATTTCTTACGAAAAATCCAATGTCATTTGAGAACCTTTGTTTTCTTACAGGTAATCTCTTGTTTCTCTCAGGCCACTTTCAAGGTTTTTTTCTTTGTTATATGATTCAGTTTTAATATGTCATTCTTACTATTATTTCCAGATCCTTACATTTTTTCCTTTTGAGTCAAATGCCAACACTTACTTTGGCTTATTTTCTATGCTAGATTCATTTTGAAAAACGATGCAATCATATCTTTAATAAATAAAACACTACAGAAATATACGAAATGAGATTTATGAAATTCTATGTACTGTGACTCTATTTTCTTTGTTTCTGCCAACACTTACAGTCTCTTTTGCATCCAGAGATTGTTCATGGATATAATAACAAATTAAATATATATTCCACATTTTTTGAATACTATTACTCTTGCATTGCTTCTCTTTTGTTAATTACATTTACAGCTTAGATATCATTCTGATACCGAAGAGGGGCAAGGAAGTATAGAATGAGACCACCACTTCTCCTGCTGTCTTTCCCAGTTTTTCCCCATCTCCACTTTTCCCTAGTTTATAAGACAGGAGAAGAGGGAGAAAGCAAAAAGTTGGAAAGAAACAGAAGTAAGATAAATAGCCAGACAACCTTGGCACCACCACCCGGCCCTAGGAGTTAAACAAAGTAATAATAATAACATCAACCCCTGGCCTAAACTACTTGTGCTATCTGTAAATTCCAGACACTGTATGAAAAAAAAAAAAGCATTGTAAAACGTTTTGTTCTGTTAGCTGATGCATGTAGCCCCCAGTCACGTTTTCCACGCTTGCTTGATTTATCATGACCCTTTTACCTGGATCCCTTAAAGTTGTAAGCCTTTAAAAAGGCCACATATTTCTTCTTCCAGGAGCTGTGCTCTTAAGACTCGAGTCTGCCGACGCTCCCGGCCGAATAAAAAACCTTTTCCTTCTTTAATCCGGTGTCTGAGGAGTTTTGTCTGCGGCTCGTCCTGCTACAGAAGTGCTGGGAGGAGACGGGCGGGTCCCCGACAAGGGTTCCATCCCGGGCCTGTTCCCACAGACCTAGGGGAGGACAGGCACTCCTACTTTTGCACCCAAATATTATCTTTCCCAAGACCCTCCTGGCCCGCCACGCCCCTATCCTGGACCTATAAAAACCCCAACACCCTAGCAGGCAGACACACAAGCGGCTGGACATCGAGACAAACACATTTGCAGAGGAACACACAAGCACCTGGATGTGGAGAGGGTGTTGAGAGCACACTGACAGGTACTGGCAAGCCGGCAGGCCATCGACCAACCAGCAGAAGGACGTGGAGTTTGGTCAGGGCGGTGGGAGGAGAGCCGGGGCTGCTGAGCGGCAGGAATCCGGGGAAAACCTTCCCACTCCATCCCCCATCTGCTGAAAGCTACCTCCACTCAATAGAACCTTGCACTCATTCTCTAAGCCCAGGTGTGATCTGATTCTTCCAATATACCAAGGCAAAAACCCGGGATCCAGAAAGTCCTCTGTCCTTGCGACAAAGTAGAGGGTCTAATTGAGCTGGTTAACATAAGCCACTTATAGGCAGCAAAACTGAAAGAGCACAGGGCGCACGCCCACTGGGGCTTCAGGAACTGTAAACTTCCACCCCTAGGCGCTGCAGTGGGGTTAGAGGCCCACAACCTGTCCGTCTGTATGCTCCCCTAGAGGTTTGAGCAGCAGGGCACTGAAGAAGCGAGCCACTCTCCCTGTTGAATGCCCTATGAAGAGAACAAGGGAACTTTTCCTGTTTCAATTCCATGTCAGTGCATTTTGAACTTACTCATTCTTTCATATATTCTATAAAATTCCTTTGTATAAATGGATACTTAATGACTATTTTTTCAAATAGCCAGAAAACTAGCTCATTTTGCTAGATATCTAACTGTGTTTATAAAATAACAAATGCTTCAATGTGTAGTAATTTTCCTGTTGTAATTCTCACAAAAGCAAGTATATCTGTAGAATCAAGGCCTAGAAGAGAAACTCTGGATCAAAAGGATAAATACACTAGTAATTTTGGTAACATTTACCAAATTGTCCTCTTTTGCTCTGCCACTGGAAAAGTTGTTGTGAAAGACAAACATTAGAATTAAAGACGTTTGCAGCTGGGCGTGGTGGCTCTCACCTGTAATCCCAGCACTTTGGGAAGCCAAAGCAAGCAAATCACTTGAGGTCAGGAGTTTGAGACCATCCCAGCCAACATGGTGAAACCCTGTCTCTACTAAAAACACAAAAAATTAGCCTGGGTGGTAGCGTGCGCTGGTAATCTCACCTTCTCGGGGGACCGAGGCAGGATAATCGCTTAAACCCGGGAGGCGGAGATTGCAGTGCTTGCTCTAAACCTACATGCAGAAGAATGAAATTAGATCCTCATCTCATACTGTATACAAAAATCAACTCAAAATGGATGAAAAAACTCAAATGTAAGACCTGAAGCTGTAAAACTACTAGAAGAAAACATAGGGGAAAGCTCCATAACATGGATCTGAGCAATGATTTTTTGGACATGACCTCCAAATCACAGGCAAACAAAAGCGAAAATTAAAATGTGTGATTACGTTAAACTAAAAAGCTTCTGCACAGCCAAGGGAATAATAAAGAAGCAATCTGTGGAATGGGAGAATATATTTACAAACCATACATCTGATAAGGGGTTAATGTACAAAATGTGTAAGGAACTCGAACAACTTGATGTTAAGAAAACAAAGAACCCAATTAAAACATGGGCAAAGAACCTGTATAGGCATTTCTCAAAAGAAGACATACAAATGGACAACAGGTACATGAAAAAATCCTCAACATCACTAATCATGAGGGAAAGGCAAATTAAAACCATAACGAAAAACTACCTCACACTTGTTAGAACAGCTGTTATCAAAAAGACAAAAGATAACAAGTGTTGGAGAGAATATGGAGGAAAGAGAAATCTTGTACACTCTTAGTGGAATGAAAATTAGTACAGCCATTTCAGAAAACAGTATGGCGATTACTCAAAAAATTAAAAATAGAACTATCATCTGATCTAGCAATCCCACTATTGGGTATACAGTCAAAGGAAATGAAATCAGTATATTGAAGAGATATCTGCATTCTCATGTTTATTGCAGCGTTATTCAAAACTTATGCAGGAATGTTCACAGCAGTTTTATTTGGAATAGCCAAAGCTGAAAACAATCATAATGTCTCTTAATAGGTGAGTGGTTAAACATAATGTGGTAATCTGTACAATGGAATACTATTCAGTCATAAAAAATTAAACTTTGATACATTCAACAATTTAGGTAGATCTTGAGGGCATTATACTGAGTGAAAAAAAATCTCTGAAGATCACATACTGTATGATTTTTTATATGTGTTTATATATTTCATATACACATACAAATACATGACAACATTTGTATACATATGCAGACAAAATTGTAGTGATGTAAAACAGATTAGGGATTGTCAGGGATTATAAATGATGGGGATGGGGAGGGTATGAGGTTAGGAGGTAGATGTAAATATAAAGAGATATCAGAGGGAGATTTCTGTGGTGATGGAATAATTCTTTATCTTGATCAAAATGGTGTTTGTACAAACCTAAACATTATTAAACAGCTTAGAACTATACACATACACACTAGTAATGGCAATTTCCTGGTTTTGTTATTGTACTTTAGCTATGTAAAATGTGGCCATGGAGGTAAACATGGGGTCTCTGTACTAACTTTGCAACTTCTTTGAATCTATAATTATATCAAAATAATAGTAAAAGAAACAAGTTTGAAATTTAGATAGTTACTGAAACATGCCTGATGTGTACTAGACAGGTATCCGACTGTTCTTTATAGCTCTGTGCGTGTATGCAGATCTCCAAGATAACAAAAGAAATAACGTTAGGGAAAAAATGTCCATTAAAAGTCATATTCTTCCTCTTCTGATCACCTAAGAGTAACTGCAAGGAATCTGGTGACAGTAGTAAAGATTCAAGTGACAAAACTAAGAGAAAGAAAAAGAAATGAAAGCCATGAGCCCAAGGAGCAAACAAGGGATGGCCCTCAAGCTCCAAAAAAAAAACAAAACAAAAACCTGGAACTGTTTGTTTCATGGTTTTGAATAGGTATTGCACTTCTAGGGTTTAATAATTGCATATATTAAAAAATACAACAAATAATCCTGCTCCCACCTCAGTCCCAAACCACCCAGTTACCCTACCAACTATAAGCAATCACTCCTATTAGTGTCTGTGTACTCATCTGTGTACATAAATACATAAACATGAATTCTTTTTGCATCCTTTTATCTCACATGGTCAATAGTTGCATGTTCCTTCCATGGTTCTCACCATTTGGGCACCCTTACCTATTGGGAAGTAGAGTGGCTGAAACTTCCCAGCAGGTGCTTCTGTGCACTGTTGACTGAGAAACCTGAGGTCAAACCTGCTTCTACACTGGGAATTCCACCATGGCTGCATCTTCCATGAAGGTAAATCTGTCTGTCATTTTGAAATGTCATGCATGAGTCTCTCAGCACAGTTGCCCAGGGGCTGCGCTGGGCCAGAGCAGCTGTGGGTAGGCAGAATTCCTGTTCCTTTCCTGGAATGGAGCCTTCACTCTTTCTAATGAGAAACACAAAGGCCCTAAGACTGGGAACTCTTATTGTCAGTGAGACCTACTTCAACTGTCTTGTGATTGAGCCACCCTACTTGCATTTTCTGTCCCTACTTACTGCTCTTTTTTTTTTTTTTTTTTTGAGACAGAGTTTTGGTCTGTCACCCAGGCTAGAGTGCAGTGGCGCAATCTCGGCCCACTGCAACCTCCGCCTCCCGGGTTCAAGCCATTCTCCTGCCTCAGCCTCCCTTGTAGCTAGTATTACAGGTGCCTACCACCACACTGGTTAATTTTTGTATTTTTAGTAGAGACAGGGTTTCACCATGTTAGCCAGGCTGGTCTCAAACTCTTGATGTCGTGATCCACCCGCCTTGGCCTCCTAAAGTGCTGGGATTACAGGCGTGAGCCACTGCACCCAACCACTCCTCTATTTTTTTTAAAGAAAAGCTTATGAAGATCTGACATTGCATGTTTTGTTTATTGACCTTGCTCCTTCCCCAATATATTCATTGAGACAAGGATTATTTGGTGGGGATAAGGAGTGTAGGAGAGCTGTTTCCATTTGATCACTGCTCTATTTCCTTGCTTCTAGAACAGTGCCTGGCACAGCTAGAAACTCAGTGTTATTTTCTTAAGCGAAAAAATTGAATTAATCTTCATCCACCCCCAACGTGGGAGCTCCTCAAAGGATGTCCTTTACTTCCTTCCATGGATGATTCAGAAGATCAAAGACAATCTGTCAGCCTCAAGCACATTGTTCTGTAACTGGACGAATTTCTAGTCCATTCTCTACATTTCCTCTTCCCCCCAAATATTTTCAGTTTTATTAAAATCAGATAGACATTCAGACAGACCTCTTTTTTTTTCCTAAATATGTCCCATTGATTACTACTAGCACAGAGTATTTCATGTTCTCTTTATGTAGCAAAGAGGACAATTGATTTGTTTTGCCTCATGAAGACAAATTTCCTTTCTTTGGCTGAAACATGACACTTTTGCTCGTGGAATGCACTAGGAGCTGACTGCAGTAAAATGTTCCTCCAGATTGTGGGGCAGAATCATGCTTAATGCTTTCTCTCCCCAAAGCGCTGCTTTTTGTATTTTCATTTGTCCTGGTATAGAAACACTGGTTTTAGAGTCCTATCCCAATGAGCCAATGTGAGAGGGGTCTCTTTTATTTAATTTGTAAATTTAATTTTATTTTACTTTTTATAGAGAAAGGAGTCTCACTATATTGCCCAGGCTTGTCTCAAACTCATGGCCTCAAATGATCCTCCCACCTCAGCCTCCCAAAGCACTGGGATTACGGGCATGAGCCACCACACCCGGCCCTGTTTTTACCTCAGTGATCAGAAGAACAGTGTCCAAGGGCTGTGGTGTCCACGCTATTCTCTGCTCACCCAGGGAGAAGACCTTTTGGACTTCCCTATGAGATCATGTGACTTCCTTTCTCAGTCCCCATCCTTTGTAGGGCAGTAACCATCATATTCCCTTAACACAATGCTCAGCAACCTGGCATATGAACTTTAACCAAATTGAGCTGGGTAGATTGGAAAAAGCTGGGTTATGTTGAGAATCAGAGCTTAGAACAACTGTTTTTAAAAACAGCGGTGGAGCTAAGAAGAATGGGGGAAATACCAAAATAAGAGGCAAATCAGAACAGGAACAATTTGTTTGTTGCTGGCAATTTCTGTAAGAGGCAGTCTCCTTTACCTAGGTAATAAACAGTACCTCGAATCAAGTAGCTTTGTCTAGTTTGGACCAGTAAAGAAATGTTTCCCTCTCAAATGTCAATGTGATTACTCACTAAAAGCGTACGTAATTCATGCTATTAAGTGTTTTCGAGTAGACTCGCTGTACAAGACAAACTTTCTTGTTCAATCTATTTATATGGTAAGCCTGTTTGTCTGTATATCTCATGAGATTTTCTTTTTCTTTTCTTTTTGCACTGTCCAGATCTCCCTGATGCTCAGTTTATTTCCAGAATGGTTAATTCATATGCGGGTTCCACACTTGAATTACCAGCATTCAGGTAATCAATAGTGTCTACAGTGGTCTATCTTTTCTAAGATGAAAAAGACTAATGATAGGTTAGGCCAGTGGTTTCAAAATGTGTTTAAGTTTCCATTAGTTGATTCACTGTAATTAAAATGTTTTGTAAATTAATAAATCTAGGGCTGGACACAGTGGCTCACGCCTGTAATCCCAGCACTTTGAGAGGCCAAGACAGGTGGATCACCTAAGGTCAGGAGTTCAAGACCAGCCTGGCCAACATAGTGAAACTCCTATCTCTACTAAAATTACAAAAAATTAGCCAGGTGTGGTGGTGGGTGACTGTAATCCCAGCTACTCAGGAGGCTGAGTCAGGAGAATTGCTTGAACCCGGGAGGCGGAGGTTGCAGTGAGCCGAGATCGCACCACTGCACTCCAGCCTGGGCGACAGAGGGAGACTCTGTCTCAAACATAGATAAATAAATACATAAATAAATCTAGTAAAGAAACAACATGATACTTACTTTTAAAATTTGAATAACTTGTAGATTATTAAAGCTGTAACTTTATATCATTGTACTAATTATAGCATAACGTCATGAAATTATTGTTACAACTCAGATAGTTCGCATTACAGAGAGAACTTGTTTACATGATTTTAAAAACAGTAAATAGAGACTATCTGAACAGTATATTTTATTTAGGCATTGTCTATATCAATTCTTTTAGTTAACATACTTCCATGTAGGTAAATTATAGAATATTTAGATTGTTATTTTATTCATTGAATAATTTTTTTAAATAATGTATTTTGTATGGAATTTCACATGACACTATATCCTCAAATTGAATTCCTAAAATTCTAAATTTTTATTTTAATGCTTCATATTGTTTATTGAATTCCAAAGTTAGTTGTGTTTTGTTTCAAGTAGTAGCCATGGAAAATCATTTAGAACTATATATGACATATATATGGCATGACTACATAAAGAGATATAATGTACAGCTTGAAACAATCCCCAGATTCATATGAACAGATAGGTGAAATATACCTCCTCCAAACAATTCCATGAACATAAATCTGAATGTATCAATTGCTAAATATTAATTAAAATTACTTTTATCCATTTTATGTTTTGAGATACCTTGTAGGCATTCTTTTGAAGTAACATTTTCTAGTAAATAATGAAAATTAGGTTGCAAACAACTTCATGAGTGAGGACTGAGTGTCAGAGGTGTTAAGGAGGAAAAGGGGTTTCTGTTTGAGTCTTGTTCTTTTCAACAGCAGAGGAAGAGGAGTGACTGAAGAAGCAAGAGGATAGAGGTGGAGATGTGGAGCTCATATTGAGTCTTTGGAAAGGTGAAAATGATTTTTAGTATCCAGTGAGAAGAGTAAATAGAAGAATTTTAGCCACAAATGGAAAAGAAAATGTCTCTTCCTCAGCCCAAAGAGACAAGCTCTTGTCAGTTCCTATAAAATTTAATGCTGGTGGGCCTGGAAGCACATTTCTCAGACACCCTAGCAAATAGGAATGACCAAATAATATATTTTGTCAATAAAATATGCACAATATTTGGTGGAAATTTCTCACAAAATCTTGCTTTCCTCACATAAATGTTTCATCTTCATGCTTGTTGCTTTCTCTTTTTCCTTCCTATTCAGAAAAGAGATAATTGTACAAGCATGAAGACAAATGCCATATCACAGCAATGGTGAAAAGAAAGCCTGGAAAAAATTTGTCTTCCCAACTTTTTTGGAACCCCTGAATCAGGTTAACCGCCTCGAAATAGACTTCTTTTTACACACACAAAAAAGTAACCTCATTTTTAACAGCCATAAGAATATACCTTGTGGACCACAAATACTGTAAAATTATTTGGCCAGGTCTCCCAGCTGTTCTATTCCCAAATGCTTTGTTGTGTTTGTGCTGTGGCCCAGTATCCCATGAACTGTTTCCAGCTAATAACTGAATGCTTAAGGGATACTAAGACAGACAAAGTTTCTGTGAGACCAAGGACTCCTCCGACAGCTGAATTTAGTGTCAAGTCTTCCTTGCTTAACTCAGCTTACACTGCAAGGTGGCCTAGGTTGCTTCTATCCAACCTTCTTCCTTCTGTCCTTGCACTGTGATCTGATGATTCTCTCAGCTGACGTTTTCTCTGACAGGTATTTCCCCTAATAACACTTAATTTTGTCTTGATGTTTGGTTCTGGGAGGACCCAGCCTAACACACTATTTTTATAAGACACTGCTAATTTACGCAGGACAAACTTTTTGCTGGGCAAAAAACAAAACAAAACAAAACAACAACAACAACAAAATCACCAGTTAGTATACTGTCAGGTTCACGACTATGCCAATTCTCATGTTGAGGTCTGAAGGGAGTGGGTGGATGAGCAGAAACAACACTCTGGGAGCCACAGGCAGGTGAAATGTTTTATTCAGCAGTAGCGCTCATCAACAGCTTACTCACACTGTCTGCCTCTCACACTGTCTAGCTCTCTCACACTGTCTGCCTTGTCTAGCTGTCTGCTGCAGCTCTGCAGCTCCTCTCAGCAGCCCCCTTCCACACACAGCTGCATGGCCGGCTCTCCCCTGCCTTCAGAGTCATCAGCTTAACTCTTTCTCTCTCTGCGCACAAGAGACAGTTGTGCTGTACCCTGGCTCCCCACTGTCTATCTGCAAAGAGGGACAGCTTTGACTCTCTCTTTCTCTGGGCATGAGCGCACCTGCACAGTGTCAACAGGGCAATTATACATTTTACAGACAATAGTGGCTCAGAGCCAAGTGATGGTCTTCCCATGTTATGGCTACATAGTTGTGTTTACATTATCCATGGAATTGTGCACCTGTGCTCCAAACTTGCTGAGTCATTCTGGCCCACATGTCTGCCTTGGCCTATTCCTTGACCAAAGCACAGCCGTGTTTCTTACATATACCTTTAGTTACTGGAGGAGTTGATGTAGAAAGTAATTTTTCCAACTTCTTAGCGAGTGTGCCAGCAGTTAACCAAATGGAATCCCTGCTGATCAGCATGAAGGGACTGGCACAGGCATAACCTAACGAAGTGTTAGAAATATTTTCACATGTAATATCATAAAATCATTTGTCAAGCTGGAACCTATGTAGAAGGAGAAAATAAAATCTGCCCAATAAAAGAAAAGGAAACAGGTCATGAGAATGACAGTACTTTGAGTAGCTCTGATCTCTGGGCTGGAATTATTTGCAAACCTGGAGGTCTGAAGGTAGGAGACACGCTTGTGATATTTATACAGATGATAAGCCATGTACCCACTGTTCCAGCCCATGAGACTCTGAAAGATGATATCCCGAAGAGCCATGAGAGTGAGAAAAACCCACCTAACTATTTGCTTAGATGGTAGCATATAGCAATAACTAATATGTGGTCTAATTTCAGACCTATTCATGCTATTAACTGTTCTAATGTAGTAGAGCAAGTTGGAGCTTATCAGAAAATTAAACATCCAAAAGAGGAAGAGATAAGGAAGAACTTGCCATGCAGTCCATAGTTTGAGCTTTCTCCACAAGGTGGTCCTGGGACTGATGGTGATGGCCTGGACCATACTGAGGAGACAGGTGGTGCAGATGGAAAGGCCCCGAGCAACCCTCCCTAAATAAATTGTAGTTTTACAACCAGCATTATCTAAGAAGTTACTGAAATGAAAAGCTGACATTACATCTGAGATTCCTCTGGCACAAAGTGTCATTGCATTAGGAAAATCCAGGTGGATGAGAAGAAGGTCTATGGGTTTTTTCTTGGAACTCATGACAAACATGTACATATGCTCCACAAACAAAAAGAAATTCCATCCAATGCCAGATCCAGTAAAAGAAATGAAGATTATCCCCTGGATGGAGTTATTCCAGATCATTCTCTGACTTCATGGACAAAACCAAGAGGAACCTTATAAGAAAAACAAATAAAGTGAGGATAACTAGTTTGTTCTGAATCGCTATACCAGAATACCTGAGACTGGATAGTTTATCAAGAAAAGAGGCTTATTTAGCTTGTAGTTCTTCAGGCTGGGGAGTTCAAGGGCATGGGCTTGGCTTCTGGTAAAGGCTTTCATACTATTTCATAGCATGGTTGGGGGAAGTAGGCACATGTGAAGAATCAAAATCCAAGGGGTATCCTGGCTTTATAACAACTCATTCTCCTGCATTATACACCATCTACCTGATTTCACCAACATCGCTATTTTAATCTGTTTTCTGTTTCTTATAACAGAATACCAGAAACTGGGTAACTTATAAGAAAAGCAATTTATTTATCATAATTATGGACACTGAGAAATTCAAGGTCAAGTGGCCACATCTGATGGACACCTTTTTGCTGGTGGAAACTTTCTGCAGAGTCCTAAGGTGGTGTAGGGCATTACATGACCAAGGGACTAAGCATGCTAGCTTGGGTTTCTCTTCCTCTTCTTATAAAGCCAGCAGGCCTAATCCCATGATAACACATAATCCATTCACTCATTAGTCTATGAATGGATTAATCCATTCACGAACACAGAGTCCTCATGATCCAATCACTTCTTAAGGGCCCCACCTATTAATACTTCCACATTGAAGATAACATCTTATTTTTTAAAAATTTTTTTTTTTTTTTTTTTCCGAGATGGAGTCTTGTTCTGTTACCTAGGCTGGAGTGCAGAGGCACGATCTTGGCTAACTGCAACCCCCACCTCCCAGGTTCAAGCAATTCTTCCTCAGCCTCCCGAGTAGCTGGGAGTACAGGCACGTACCATTCCCAGCTAATTTCTATATTATTAGTAGAGACAGGCTTTCATCGTGTTGGCCAGGCTGGTCTTGAACTCCTGACCTCGTGATCCGCCTGCCTCGGCCTCGCAGAGTGCTGGGATTACAGGCATGAGCCACCGCACCCAGCCAGGATAACATTTTAAAATGAGTTTTGGAAGTGACAAATATTGAAACCATAGCGATCGCCTTCTGTATATGTTCACATATATGTGGCAATATTCCTCCCCACAATCCTACTATACTTCATGTATTTCCTAAAAAATAGTAAATTCCTACTCTGTAATCCTGAATATTATCTCCCCTCGCTTCCAATATTCAACTGGCTCTATATTATCCTGAACATTGTGAATTCCCCTTCTAGATCTCCTGGATATAGCCCATGCATCTATCTCCCAATTGCTATGAATGTCGGTTGAAAACGGTTCACAGCTGGCACTTGCTCTAGAGAATTTCCCTTGATTGAAAGAGAGCAATCTCTACCAAGAGAACAAGCACTCTCTCTCTCCTTATTCAGAACACCTAGGCCAATTACTGACTGACATGGAAGGTCAAGCTTCCCCACAGCTTCAGCCTGTGGGTCCCTCTGTTATTTTGCTCCATAATCTCATAGACTAGAGGTGGCTGACATATTTTATTAGCTGAGACTGTATTGTGGGCCTAACTTTGCTCATCTGCCCAAACTTGCTTTATCCCCCACTTCCTCTAACTCCCCCAATAAATTATGTGAACACAAATTCTATTTTCGGAATCTGTATCCAGGGAACCCTGCCAAGATCAACATCCTGTTGATTCTATCTTTTAACATTTGTCTAATTTTACCATTTTCTTAATTAGAAATGCTACCCTAATATCTCATATTTTGATTGACATAATAGTTTTCTTACTCATTACTCTTCCTCCAGGTTTTTCCATCCATTTTCTGCTGGACTGAGATTTCAAATTAGAAATCTGCCTATTTGAATTTATGTCTCATAATTCCTTGATAGCTTTATATCCATGCAAGAACATTTGTCTTCTTTTGATTTGTATAAAGCTTACACTTTTAGCCTCCTTTCTTATCAAACCAATACTGAATTTCGGAGGTACATTGAATTCCTGCAAAAAATTTAATCTTTATACTTATCTATAGATATATGCACAAGCTCCCTATGACAATATTTTACCTCTGCCACCACCCATTTCATAGCTACCTCCCATCCATCCATCAGAAACCAATTTAGACTTGTTTTGTCTGTTAAACACTCACTGACCTCATAGTGCCAAATTGTCACTCTGTATTTCTCACTTTTCTTCTGCCACCTGAGTGTGGAAAGAGACTCACTTTTCATCTAAGTCACCTGGCTATATGCCTGCAAAATAATATTCAATAAACAGTTCATAAATAAAAGTCAAATAAGCATGTAGTTATGGTTGTTAAAGTGCATGTTAATCACAGAGATGAGGTTAGGAGCCAACTGGGGAGCAGCTGTTTGAGCAGAATCTTCTCTATGAATCTAGAGACTAGATGACATGGAGAACTCAAGTCAAACCATGTCTGATGACATTCATTAGGGACTTCAGTGTCTTCCCAGATGTATATGTAGGTTTAAACTTTAAGGCTGCCATTCTTGTTACCAGCTCCAGTAAGTCACATGTGCCATCTTTCAAGAGCCACAATAAACTCTGACATATTTACATTTACTCTCCCTGCATTGAAATGCTTCTGATTAATTACTTATTTTCCAAACACACCGTTCTGAGATACCCATAGCAGTTTTTGGAATGATAATTTTGTCTTTGCTATCTAGAATAGGAAGACAAATGGACTGGGCAAGTGATACTTTTATACTTGCTCTGGTCACTGGGAGTGGGTGAAAGGTCACACAAATTTCTTTTCTTTTTTTTTTTTTTTTTTTTTTGAGACGGAGTCTTGCTCTGTTGCCAGGCCGGAGTGCAGTGGCCGGATCTCGGCTCACTGCAAGCTCCGCCTCCCGGGTTCACGCCATTCTCCTGCCTCAGCCTCCCGAGTGGCTGGGACTATAGACACGTGCCGCCACACTCAGCTAATGTTTGTATTTTTAGTAGAGATGGAGTTTCACCATGTTGGCCAGGATGGTCTCGAGCTCCTGACCTCATGATCTGCCTGCTTTGGCCTCCCAAAGTGCTGGGATTACAGGCATGAACCACCGCGCCCGGCAGGTCACACATATTTCTAAGAAATCGTTTGCAAGGCTTTTACAGCCAATATTTAAGGATCAATTAAAGGCAACCTGGAGAACATAGGGTATACCTCTTGGAGTTGTTTGGCAGAGCCTTTCTACATGAGAGACAGCATGACCCCAAAGTCAAGTGAGATAGCTGGCCAGGAGGGCTAGTGATGTTTAAATCTCTGCAGATATGGGCTTCATTAATTACATTGTTTTTCAAGTCTCTCTATATATATACGTGTGTGTGTGTGTGTGTGTGGTTTTGGTTTTTGTTTTGATTTTTGTTTTGGAGACAGAACCTCACTCTATCACCCAGGCTGGAGTGCAGAGGTGTGATCTTGGTTCACTGAAACCTCCACCTCCCAGACTCAAGTCCCAGCCTCCTGAGTAGCTGGAACTACAGCCGCACACCACTATGTCCAGCTAATTTTTGTATTTTTCGTAGAGATGGGGTCTTGCCTTGTTGCCCATGCTGGCCTCAAACTCCTGGGTTCAAGTGATCCTCCCACCTCGACCTCCCGAAATGCTGGGATTACAGGCATGAGCCACCACGCCCAGTCCAAGTCTATAATTAAGGGGTGTGACTTCAATATTAAGAAGAATTGCCAAAAGATTTAAACACTTTATCATGATATACATTAAGCCCACCTTAACTTCTAAAGCCTTTATTTATAACCAAGTGTATGTGAATCTCTAGCGAGCACTTTTCTATCAGATTTGAGGCCTTCAAAATGGGTTAAACTCAGACACTGTTCTGAATGAAGGACTTACGAACCTGCAAGAAAAATGATAGATTAAAGAAAACATTTATCCAACAAATGTACCTGGATATTTCACCATATAATAGGCCCTGAATAAGATATTGGAAATTAAATAGAAAAGTACCATGTGGTTTTGCCACCAAGGGCTACTCACTGATAGAGAAAGATAGCATGTGGAAGAGCCAAGACAGATGTCTGCAGTGAGTGCCGTGGGAACACATGATGTCATGAGAGTGTGGTCATTTAGAGGAGACACATGAAGAAGGGCTTTTATATAATGTGGCATTATGGTAGACCCAAAAGGAAAGGGTTTATGAATATCCACAGTTATGGGCTGTGAAAGGTAGAAATGGGTGAGCAGAACGAACAAATGAAACTTCATAAGCAAAGGCATAGGGTTACCAAGGCGAGGTACAGGGAAGGGAAACAGAAAGTAGGTCACTTTGGCCCCACTGGATAGTACATGAATTGTGGGTGGCAGCCCATATGTTGGGCTCTCTTGAACAAATCTCTCATTTCTTGTAATTTGTTGTTCACACCACAGAACTAACATATATACTTTAAATGATTCACTCCATGCTCCAGACACAATGAATGGTTTATAGTTTTAAAATACATTTTTCTTGTTCATATTTCTGTGCATGTCAATGCCTCTGCTTGGAATCCAGCTTTCATATGTGTATTATATATATATGAATATATAAATATATTTTTTAAAAATCAAGATAACTTAAAAAAGTCATCTTTTAAATGTCATTCATGTCATCTTTCTTGTAATGCCACCCTTAACATTAGCTAGATTTATTTTTTTATCTGCTCTATTTGCTGACACTTTTGACCAGTCTCTACTTAACACTTAGTCAACCCTAGTATTGTTGGCTTAGGTATCTCACAGCCTTATGTGATTGCTTCATGTAATGAAATCTCAAAATGGAAATAACTATGTGAGGTAATATATATGTTAATTAGCTAGATTTAGTCATTCCATAATGCATATATTTCAAAATATCATTACATATAATTTCATCTATTTTAAAAAAGAAGAAAAGAAAAAGAAATACACATTAAAAAAATCTCAAAATTGAAGTTTTGGCTGAGTCATTAGGGCACACAGGCATTTGTTAATCATCTCTGAATGCCTCTTGGGCAGATCTGGTTTTACAGTTTTTGGATCCTGGGAGCCTACAACCTAGTTGGAGGTTTTTCAGTGGGTAAGAAAGTGCAATTTAGAGAAGATTATGGGAAGAAATCAGAAGCGAGCTATATTGTGAACCCTGTCAAGTGAGAGGAGTGAAGGGTGATGCTACATCTAGAAGAGGACCTTTCCTCAACCACTTAGGAAACATGAAGTGTCTGCCTTGTGGTCGTTACACACGCGGGGTGTTGGGTGTCGGGGGACAGCTGGTGTCTGACTTGGGCTAATTAAAATGACAAAGGTCCCCCATAGCAGAGGAGAACGATGTAACTGGGAAGTAAAGGTGCTCAAGGTAATGGGTGATCAATGCTGCAGACCTTTCAAGGACTAGGTTTGACAGTGCAGTAGGGATATCAGCCATGAAAGTGGTCCAACATGCTGAGTGTATGCACAGGGAACAGCCTGTGTGTATATCACAAGCAGCAGAATCACTGGAGTTTTCAGGAGTAGGTTTCCTGAAGGAGAAGCATTGCTTGCCCAGGGTGAATTGCAGCTAGAAGTGCCCAGCAGAAATGCCTCCAAAGAATTTACAAAAGTGTCTCGGAGAGAATAGGTTTTAAGTCAGATAAATAGTCCCTTTGTTCTCCTATGAGAACATATAAATAATAATTAAATAGATAAATATGAGTCAAATAAATAGTCCCTTTGTTTTCCTATCTACTGTGAGGCAGGAGACGCAAAGAGAAAAAGCAGGCCACACCCCTAACTCAGCTCAAAGTTTCACACTCTGCTCAGAGGCAAGAAGATTGTACTCCTGACTGGAAGTGCTTTTGTGATTTAAACTGTCTTTAGGTAATTTTATTGCCTAAATCTGAAAAGAAAAATTAAGGATCTGCCTGAGTTGACATCAGGTATAAAGGACAGGAAACAAAAACAAAGTTTCCCTTATAATTACAACCATGGGATTTGCTATTTCCAATGTATCCACATTTTCAAGGCCTATTTTCCTTTATAAGCCTGAAAACAACATGTCTTTTGGGTTGATGATAAAAGAAGCATTATGAACATGGCCATTAGACAAGTATAGGTATACATCCCTGATTTGGGAAGTTACTAGTTCCACGATTTGGGGAGCATGTGCTTTCTTCCCTGGGACTCTTATTTCTTCATCTTTAAAATGGTTATAATATGATCCATATTGTGGACTATATTTATGCATTGCATTTTCCAGAATGTCTTCCTCTTATATAGTGCTTGATACACAATTTAATAATAGGTGGCTCATGCTTGTAATCTCAACACTTTGGGAGGCTGAGGAGGGCTGATCACGAGGTCAGGAGATCAAGACCAGCCTGGCCAACATGGTGAAACCCTGTCTCTACTAAAAATACAAAAATTAGCCAGGCATGGTGACAGTCACCTGTAATCCCAGCTACTAGGGAAGCTGAAGCAGGAGAATTGCTTGAACTTGGTAGGTGGAGGTTGCAGTGAGCTGAGATTGTGCCACTGCACTCCATCCTAGGTGACAGAGCAAGACTCCATCTCAAAAATAAATAAATAAATGAATAAATAAATAAATAAATGTAAATAAATAAATAATAATTGGCGACACACTACAACAACAAAAACAACACTGATTAATAAATAAAAACTCACAGAGTTGTTAAATACTTTAGTCAAGACCTGGAATATGTTTGTAAGGAAGATCTCAATTCACTTTATTGACTTATTTTCCCTCCAAATACTTTGTTCCATCCCCTCGATCTTTTTTGTTTGTTTGTTTTGTTTGTTTTGAGACAGTGTTCTGCTCTGTTGCCTGGGCTAGAGTGCAGCCCGGTGCACTTAGACCTGCTGGGTTTAAGCAGTCCTCCCACCTCAGCCCTCAGCCACTTTCCCACCACAGCAGAGAGTACAGGCATGTGCCATCACGCCCAGTTAGTTTTTACTTTTTAATTTTTTGTAGAAATGAGGTCTCTCTATGTTGTCCAGGCTGGTCTCAAACTCCTGAGCTCAAGCGATCCTCCTGCCTCAGCCTCTCAAGGTGCTAGAATTATAGGGATGAGCAACCATGCTCAGCATCTCATCCCCTCAGTCTTTGTGATCATCTTCTTTGCTACTCCTCTGATCACTCCCTCCCAGGTCAACTTATTTAATTCCTGCTTCCCACCCTGACTGAGATGCTCACTGTCTCTGAATCTCCTAGATGTTTATCCAGTGTCCTTGGATCTAGGAGATACAACTGCACAGATTCACAAGAATTAGCTTTGCCTTCAGTAACTCTGAAGTTCAAATCTTGGCTTTCCTAATTTGTATCTGCATATTACTTGACCTCTGTAAGACCCAATATTCTCATGTGTAAAATAAGGGGAGTGCTTTTTACTGTACTAGTCTCTAGTGAGGACTGAATGAGCTGATGTAGGAAGTGCTCATATATGTGCTTGGCAACTAAGTACTAAAGAACAATTTTCCATAAGGTAACTATTAGTATTATTATGATGTGTTCTTTACATCTGTCCTATTCCCCACGTCTCAACAATTCTCTAAAAAAGTACACCATGTTATGTTTTGGAGCTAGAGTGTTAATTTAAAGAAAAATGCAGAATGAATTTAAACATCCTCAGAATACTAAACCTTATTAAAGAAGACAAAAGTGCCACGTAAAGAAAAGGCCGAAGGGACACTAGAAATAATACGCATAGCTTAACTAAAAATTTCAACTGCTGGGAGAGAAAGTGCACAAATGCTGAGGGAAGACTGCAGAGGATGAGTGCTCCCACACATCTAGGCTGACATGCCATTGATGTCTGATGTCACCTATACCTCTCTTCCTTGTATAAGAAGGGGCAGCTCCAGGCACAGTGCATCAAACACTGCTGTACAATGGCTCTGGCTCCCTTGTGGACCAAAAAGAAGCAGATGTTTCTGGATGTGAGTTGGGAAATGATCAGCCACCTTCTCCCTGGGCCCTGGCACCTTCCTCTTCCAAAAATGACAGAGGACCTCAGACTCTTCTCTCTCATTGCCTACCCCTGACCAGCTCTGCCCTGGGCAGCTCCCTTGCAAAGCCAAAGGCAGCCCCAATCCACAGTTGTCAGGTACACTCACCTGGGGAGTC
This sequence comes from Rhinopithecus bieti, assembly GCF_001698545.2. Lineage (NCBI taxonomy): Eukaryota > Metazoa > Chordata > Mammalia > Primates > Cercopithecidae > Rhinopithecus > Rhinopithecus bieti. Next base: position 488,526 of record NW_016820844.1, on the reverse strand, counting down.
TGTGTAGCACGGCTCTGAGTGGCTGTTCTGACAGAGCAGCACCAGCCACGGCCTGTTTATATTTCCCCAAGACCCAATGCTCATGGGCAACTCCCGCTTGTGTCACAATGTCAACGTCATAATTTCTGACTTTGCCAGGGGAAAAGGGGTCCTTCTGTACAGTGTCAATCCCTGGGTACAACTCTGCCCTCTCCCTGTGGCTCCATAATTTGCTGGGCCCGGAAACATCTTGATCCTAATTATAGTAAATGTGCAGTAACAAGTAGAAGGCACTGTAATGAGGAACAGTTTACTAAGGTGTCTGGGTTTCTTCATTTTTACTGTATTCTCATCCCATCTCCTCCATTCATCACCAAAGCTCAGGAACCAATTTGGAAAAAAAAAAAAGACCTGAGAATCTGTAGTGGTCACTTTCCAAACATTTTACAAGTGTATTCTACGTTGATAATGAAAGATCACTGATTGCCAAAATCAGGGCCTTCTCTTGGGGTTTAGTGTCTATTTTATGGCCGAATTGGGGCCTCTGGTTGCTGGTATTGTCTGCTTCTTGATCCAGGTGCTAGTTTTATGCATATAAATTAGTTTATACAATTCACTGAGATATTCATTAATTATTTCTGCACTTCTTTGTATGCATATTTCATTGAAAAGTTTACTGCCAAATAAAATGTACTGTCACTGGCTCTGGAAGCTCATGCCCGGGAGTCACGGCGCAGACTAGCTGAGTAGGATGTACACAGCCCTGGCTATCAGAGTTAAACCTTCATGCTGGGTCCCTAATAGCTTTTCCAGAAATAGTTCCATTAGGCAATAAAGGGATGCAAAGAGAGGAAGACAGCTGATTTTGATATCCACCATCTAGCAATACGGCTTAGCTTAAATAATCTTTCTGTGATCTTCATGCATACCCTTCCCTTTTGAGTGGCCATTACAGTTCTTGATGTGAAGGAATGCATAAAATGAATTCCAGCTGAGACCTAAAGTTCAGGTAAATATTTTTCTAAACACAAGAGCACCTGTGCTTATGTCAGCTGAGTAAGGTAAGTGGTAGTTTAAAAAAACAACAATAACAAACAAACAAACAGGGAAGAGAGGAGGACTCCTAAGGAATGGAATTGACCTGGTAGCAGAGGCTGGGGTCGGGCGGGGGACGGTTTCTTTCACAATCCTGAATCATGCAGCATGATCATTGCAGTTTCCTCTGCTATTGCAGCCTGAAGAGACACATTTCCCTCACTTAGATTTTTATTCAATTCTTACAACCCCTCAATGTGATATCTGAGCTCCCTCTAAACTCAAGTGTGTGTGTGTGTGTGTGTGTGTGTATCACAACCATACATTATCTACTATTTGCAGAGCTCTTGAATCAGGATATTAAAAAATCTAGGCATAAGTAATTCCATTAGATGTACAGCAGATTTTCAAAATTTTCTGATAAGTGCATGTGAGAAGATGAACACAAATATTTAATAATGTATTATACATCTACAGGATTTCATGTAAATTATTTGAACTTCATGACAACCATGGAAATAAGATGCTGAGGCCAGGTGAGCTAAATTACTTCCTCAAGGATGCATACATAAGACGCCAACCTAGAGCTCATGACTTATGCTCATGAAAGTCTTCCTGAATTAGTAAAACAATAAGCCACAAACTGACAAAATATATTTACAACAAAGTATTCTGAATTAGTATTCAGAATATATATTAAAATTGGCTTAAAATTGGCTTAAAGTAGACCAGAAAAGGATAAAACTTAAAAAGCATTAAAAAAATGGCCATTTCATAGAAGGATAAAAAAATGAATGGAATATAAAAAGACACGGATACGCTCAATCTCAATAATTTTATGGCAATGTGAATTAAAACCAAAATAAAAATAATACTTTTAATTGAATTTAAACAGACAGAATACCAAGTGTTGGTGGGCATATAGAACAATGGGGACTTATGGTGGATAGTATTAATTGGAACATCAGGGGAAATAATTTGACTTATTATTAACTAGTATGTTTGACTCATATCTTATGACTAAGCAACAAATTACTACATATATACTTTACTTTTACACTCATGTGTCACTCAATGAAGGACACATGTTCTGAGAAACGTGTCATTAGGCAATTTCACCGTTTGGTGGGAACATCACAGAGAATATTCACACAAACCTAGATAGCCTACTACATACCTAGGCTGTCTGGTATAGCCTGTTGTTCCTAGGCTACAAATACGTTAGTGCACTGAATACAGTAGGCAACTGAAACACAATGGTAAGTATTTGTGTATCTAAACGTATCTAAATATAGAAAAGATACAGTAAAAATATGATATAATTTTATGGGACCACCCTCGTGTGTGCAGTCCATCATTGACCAAAACGTTGTTATACGACACATGACTATACTATATACCTTAGAATATTAGCTTTCAAAATGTGGTCTTGAGTCCGAAGTCACTAACATCACATGTCAGAAATGAAAATTCTATGCCCTCCCCAGACCTACTGAATTTCAAGACTCTTCAGGGGGCTCCCAGCAATCTGTGTTTAACAGACCCTCCAGATAATTCTGAGGCGCACACAAGTTGGAAATATTCCTCTTGCATATTTGTGCAGGAGACAAGGAAGTTAGTAGAATTGCTTTTAGAGCAAAAAGAACAAGGAAAAAAAACTATAATTAACTGAAATTTAAATTGATAAGAGAATGAGTAAAGACATAGTATTTATGGCACTTAAACAATTAATTGCATCTGCAACCACAAATGGGTGGATCAAATGGCAGAGTTATATAAGCTATGATACTATTTTAATAGAGGTTCAAGCAAAACTAAAATAAACACTGTTTTGAAATGCATGCATATGTGATAACATGAAGATAAAGCAGAGAAACGCTAATTTTTAAATTATTTTAATATTTATTTCTTATTTAATGGTATTTTAATGTAAAGGGTTTTGTTGTTTTTTGTTTTGTTTTGTTTTGCTTTTGCTTTTGTTTTTGAGATGGAGTCTTGCTCTGTCGCCCAGGCTGAAGTGCAGTGGTGTGATCTTGGCTCACTGCAACCTCCGCCTCCTGGGATCAAGAGATTCTCCTGTCTCAACCTCCTGAATAGCTGGGACTACAGGCATGCACCACTACGCCCGGCTAATTTTTGTGTTTTCTGTTGAGACAGGGTTTTGCCATGTTGGGCAGGCTTGTCTTGAACTCCTGACCTCAGGTGATCCACCTGCCTTGGCCTCCCAAAATGCTGAGATTACAGGCATGAGCCACCACACCCAGTCCTATAATGTAGTTTTAATTATGCTTTTAAAACACATTTTGAGACTTAGTTTATGGTCTATGATGTTTTGTAAACTTTCTTAATAATGTACATGTTTTAAATTTGAGGAACATAAAATTCTATATATGTTCAATTATTAGTTATATTGTTCTAATCATCTTTATTTCTGGTATCAGAATATGAAAAGATCAGTATCTTCTATCACTAAATGGAAAGATATATTAAAATTTTATGATGCTGGGTGTCTATATTTCCCCTTATAGTTCTATCACTTGTTTTATCTGAGGCTTTTCAAATGTGCATAAAATTGAGAATTGTTTTACTATACAAGTTGGAACTTTTATCATTATGTAGCATGATGGCTAATTTTAGATGTTGACTAGATTAAGTAATATTTAGAGAACTGGTAAAGCATTATTTCTGGTCTGTGAAGGTGTTTCCACAGGAGATTGGTGTGCGAGTGGGTGGACCGAGTGGGGAAGTTCTGCCCTCAATGTGGATGCACACCATTGAATTGGCTGTTGCTTGGATAGAACAAAAGGGCAGAGGAAAGGCAAATTGTTTTCTCTTTCTCCTGGAACTGAAACACTCTTCTTTTCCTGCCAAGACTCTCTCAGCCTAGGACTCCAGGATTAGAGGCCCCCAGATTCTCAGGGCTTTGGTCACAGATTGAAAGTTATACCATTGGTTTTTCTGGGTTATGACACTTTCAGACATGGACTGAGCCACACTACCAGCATTCTATGGTCTCCAGCTTGCAGACAGCCTTCCATCGGACTTCTCCACCCCCATAATCATGTAAGCCAATTCACTTATTAAATCCCCTTCTATCTATCTATCATCTATCTATCTATCTATCTATCATCTATCTATCTACCTATCTATCTCTTATTTGTTCTGTCTCTCTGAAGAACCCTGGACTAATACATGTAGAAACCCTCTTTAGTCATAATAATGCTTTTTGTCTTAACAGCAATTAGTCTTTTATTAATAAAGGTTCTCCAAAATACTTTTTGCTTAATATTAGCTAAGGTAACTCACTTCATAATTTTCCTTTCAAAGTGGTCATTATGTACTGGACAGGTCTCTTGAAAAGGAAAAATAGCAGTAGTTAGTATCTAGTTTCATCTAATACAATATTCATAGATGACCAAGAATAATAATTTGATCTATGGCTTCTGGAGTTACTTTTCCTGAATTTTGTGTCTATGCCCGTCAATCGCTAGCTTTTGGAAAAGTTATTTAGTTTCTTGGTGTTTTCTCATCTGTAAATTAATAATAGTAAAATTAAATATTTAGGAAGGATTATATACATTTTGATGTTTAAAAGAGCAAAATCTGTCCAGGAATGAAAGAATAAAATCAGCTCACATTATAAAAGAAAAAAAGCAGCATTGTCATTTTTCTCACTAGGAAAACACACAGAGATTAAAGAAGGCTGAAGGTTTACAGGAAACATTGTTTTTCTTTTTCTTTTCTTTTTTTTGAGACGGAGTTTCGCTGTGTCGCCCAGGCTGGCGGCAGTTGCGTGATCTCGGCTCCCTGCAAGCTCCGCCTCCCGGGTTCACGCCATTCTCCCGCCTCAGCCTCCGAGTAGCTGGGACTACAGGCGCCCGCCACCTCGCCCGGCTAGTTTTTTGTATTTTCAGTGGAGACGGGGTTTCACCTTGTTACCCAGGATGGTCTCGATCTCCTGACCTCGTGATCCACCTGCCTCGGCCTCCCAAAGTGCTGGGATTACAGGCATGAGCCACCGCACCCGGCCTAGGAAACATTGTTTTTCTACCAAGATCATGGAATAACTGTAAAACTCCCCAACAGACTCGTCTTTGAATGGTTTCTGCTTTCTTTCCAATGATGCCCCAGGCCTGCCTTGCTATATCCATTTGTTACAGGGGATACCAAACTACTAAAGCACCCCCAACTCTTTACTGCACTAAATCTTTAGTTAATCCTTCCTCTACTTTCTAGTTCTGTCCTAGAAACATCAACCAAACCAGAACCAATGCTGAAGAATACCTGCTTCTCCTTGTCTCTCTTCAGAACCTTCGAGCAGAACTCAAACCTTATAAAAAGTACTTCTCTCTTCTCTTCTGTAGAGCTACCATTTCAAGATTCCTCTCAAACATCTTCCTTCCATTACTTCACTCATTAATCTGATTTTGTCAGATTACAGGTTTGTTTCTAGTGGTTTAGTGGCTCCTGGTTAAAGCTGCTTAGGCTGCAACTTGTTATTATACCAGCACTGATATACTTGGACTTTTTTCTGATGTCTATTTGGTTTGTATTTTTCCCACATTTGAATTTATTTCTTTTTTATTATCTTTTTTCTTTACTGTCTTTTTAATTGGATTTTTTATTTTGCTAGTTTTTCCCCTTATTGCCCTACTCATGTGAATATTTTTTTCTTCTACTAATCTGTATATTTATTTATTCTTTGTGTGCTTACTATCAAAATTTTATTAATAGTTAACTTTATAAAGTATAAAGTTAATCTACTTTATAACATATTCCAAGCATTAACATATGTTTACACACACATATTTTGAGACAGGATCTTGCTCTGTCACCCAGGCTGGAGTGCAGTGGTGCCATCAGGATTCACTGCAACCTTGACCTCCTGGACTCAAATGATCCTAATTTTTTTAGGCTAATTTTGGACCACCCAGCTAATTTTAAAAAATTGGTAGAGACAAGATCTCACTGTGTTGCCTAGGCTGGTCTCAAACTCCTGGGCTTAAGCGATCCTCCTACCTCAGCCTCCCAAAGTCCTGCTATTGTAGCCATCATTCCCAGCTACAATATTTTTAAAGAACTTAAATCTAATTACTCTCATCTGTTAAACTATTCTTATCTGTTATTTTAGTTCTGGCTTTTTTCAACCCCCCAAACTAGACATTATTATTATTATTATTATTATTATTATTATTATTATT
>NW_016820844.1:456063-481156 GCF_001698545.2 Rhinopithecus bieti | reverse complement strand
AAAAAAAAAAAAAAAAAAAAAAAAAAAAATTTCTGGACTATTTTTAGAGTTCTGCATTTACAAAAAAATTGATCAGAAAGTATAGAGAGTTCCCATATACATCCTTATAGTGTGATACATTTGCAACAGTTGATGAGATAATATTGATGCATTTTTATTAACTAAAGTCCATAGTTATATTAGTGTTCACTTTTTGTGTTGCACTTTATAAAGGTCTTGACAAATATACAATGATCATTACAGGATCATACTGAATAGTTACATAACCCTAAAAGTCCTCTGTGTTCTACCTGTTCATCCTTCTCTTTTTCCTGCCACCCTACCTCCTGGCAACCATTGATCTTTCTACTATCTTTATAGTTTAGCATTTTCCAAAATGTCATACAGTTGGAATCATACAGTATGCAGCCTTTTCAGACTACCTTCTTTCACTTAGCAATATGCATTTAAGTTTCCTCGTGTTTTCTGTGGCTTCATGCCTCATTTCCTTTTATTGATGAATAATATTCCACTGTATGGACATACCACAGTTTGTTTATCCATTCACCTGAAATGATATTGGAAACCCATGAACAGCCAACAGCCTTTCCAAATTTCTATAGTCTATCACACCTGTTTCTTGTTTTAAAAAATTGAAATAGGCCAAGCGCAGTGGCTCGTGCCTGTAATCCCAGCACTTTGGGAAGCCGAGGCTGGCGGATCACCTGAGGCCGGGAGTTTGAGACCAGCCTGACCAAGACGGAGAAACCCCATCTCTGCTAAAAATACAAAATTAGCAGGGCATGTTGGCTCATGCCTGTAATCCCAGCTATTCGGGAGGCTGAGGCAGGAGAATCACTTGAACGTGGGAAGTGGAGGTTGCAGTGAGCCGAGATTGTGTCATTGCATTGCAGCCTGGGCAACAAGAGTGAAATTCCATCTGAAAAAAAAAAAAAAACAAATTGAAATAATTTAAAAAGGTATAGTAGTCCCTAACTCTACTATCTTTTCTTTCTCCTCAGTCATATTCACTCTCTCCCCAATTCGGTTTTCTAATTTTACTACTTTTCTCCCCAATTCAGAGTTTTCTAGTTTTACTACTTATGAAAATATTGAAAATAATAAATAGTGTTGTTTTACAGGATTTAATATATTCAATGAATAGTATCTTACTAAGAAATTCACATTTTTGGCCAAATATTTTTTCTTGAAATTATTAACATAACGTTTGTTATGTTTGTTGATGTTTTAATCATAAATACCCCAGGGTTTATTTCTTAAAAGCAGAATATTATTTTACGTGACTACAGTGCAATGATTAAAATCAGGAAATTAATATTAATACAATGGTACTATTCACTTGAGAGAACATGTTCAGATTCAACAATTGTCCCAATGATACAAATTATGGTAAAAGATAATCCAAGATCACATGGTACATTAATATGCGGTTGTCATCTCTCTGTAGTTTCCTTCATCCAGTAGAAGTTCCTGAGTCTTTCTTTGTATTTTATGACATTGATGTCATAAAAGCTTGAGACATTTCTCCAATGTCCTTCAATTTGAGTTTTTCTGATTTTTCCTTGTAATTAGATTCAGGTTGACCCCTTTGGCAGGAACACGGCAGAATTGATGATGAGTTCTCAGTGCATGATGTCAAGGCTCACATGTTGTTGGTGTGTCTCATTCCAGGCAGTGTTAGCTGCCATCACTTAGTGTCTATTGGTGTCTATTTGGTGTTCTATGTAATGTTACTGTTTTACCCTTTGTCATTAGTAAATCTTTGGGAAGACACTTTGAGGCAATGTTGATATCCTGCTCACCTAAACTTCTACCGATTAGTTTTAGCACCCATTGATGATTCTTTCCTGAAGAAATTATTATTATGATAGTTATCGAGTGGTGACATTCTAATTTCATTATTTCTTTTACATTAACTAGTTGCGTTTTCATTGAAAGTTAGGTCTTTTCCTTCTCCCTCATTTATTCATTTTAATTATGGACTAATGGATTCTTATAGTATTCAATAAATAACAATCATTTAAAATCATTATTCAGTTTGATTCTCAAATTTTCTCAAACTTGGCTGGAGGCAGTCCCTTCAAGCTGGCTCCCTATTTGACAGATTCTCACCATTCTTTGAGCACTTCCTTACTTTTTGACACAACAAGATTCTCTAGGCTCATCTTGCATCTTGTTTTCATTGTCATTTTACATAAGAGAAAGTATAGCAATGGAGAGGCCAAGTAATTCATCAAATACTGCCCATCCAATGTAACCCAGCCAGAAATCATTAAAGTTCACGTGTAAACCCCCAAACTGTTGAGACAAGCGAGTAAAAAGGGCTCCCCGGAAAACCTCCGACCCACCTGCGCACTCTGCGCACTGGGAAAAGGGGGTAGAGCCACGAAGTTAGCGTGGTTTGCAGAGGGGAGGAGCCCAACCTCTAGCGTTCCTGTGTGGTGGGGCAGAAGCAGGTTAACAGGCCTCCCTCTCACTCTGCTGAAAGTTTTCTTTTGCCTTTTCGCCCAATGAATTCCATTTTCTCACCCTTCTATGCGTCCGCAGGCCTAATCTTTCCTGGTTATGTGACAAGAACCCGGTTTTTAGCTGAACTAAGGAGAAAGTCCTACAACACTGCCACCGTGTGGCAATTACTCCAAATAGAAGGAGAGGCTGAAGGACACACAACCAGGGATGCAAAAAAGATGGAGACAGAGGCTGTGTGAGATGGGATTCATACTGAGACTGGGGGAGCCACCTCTCCTAGACAGTGAGACAGATTGCAAGAGAGACTGACCCAGAAAGATACATACAAAACAATGGACAATAGAACAAATGACCTGAATTAGATTATCTGGGTTCAAATCCTGATTTTGCTGTTCATTGTCTGTGTATCATTGGGCAATTTACTCAATCTCTCTGTGCCTGAATTTCCTCATTCAAAATCAGGGATGAAAAGAGTACTTATCTCAAAGGGCTATTTGCTCACTTTGCACAAGTAATTTGGCATCTGATATGTGCCAGGTGCACCTCTAGATGAGGATACTGTCACATTGAATGAAGTGAAGATCAGTGACCAGAACCCTGCCTCACAGCCTAGCTCAGTGAGAAAAATAATACCATTATCACCTCTAATCTCAACCCTGTGCCACCATTTATTTATAGTTCTTTGCATTAGTTTCTGGAAAGGTCATTTTTGAGGGCAGAATGAATAACCTATAGAAGGATCATTCTTGGGTATAATGAATTAAAGAAGTATTATGAAGCTTTGTAAGGCAGGATTAGCTCATAAAAAATGGAGGGTTCTTTTGCTTTTCCAGTCCCATTTGTTGTTTCACAGACAGAGAATAAAACAACCACTGATGGCAAAGACCGCAAACTGCCAATGTTCATCGGTAGAGCAAGGTGACGCTCGTCCCGTCCAGGCCTGTGGTTGAGATAAGTTCAGAAAGCAGAGTCTCCAGGGCTGGTCATCATTTATCATAACCCTGTGTATAAAGAAGGCATTGAAAAAGAAAAGAAGTGACTTATTATGTGTCTCATAAGCTGGTTCTCATTTTTATTCATAACTTTAGAACCTTAGGAAGATGAAGAGAGGGCCAGAAAAATGGGAAACCCTAGATACAGAAACTTGGCTAGTTGTTTACTTTTTCACTGTACATCTTTCTATTACAATAGTTAAACTCCAATTAAGATTGAAATAACTCCTGAGGCAAACAAACGTAATTGTGGAGAGAGAGGGGAAAATGTACTTCAGGGACTAGGATTCTGCAGAGGGTTTCTGTCTTCCTGACAGGACAACAATTTGAAAATTTGAGTCCTGGTAATAGTTTGTTATCCAAGAACTGTACAAATCCAGAAGGTACAAATATGGCTTAGGGAGCCTTACCTTGCCAGAAGGACTAAACCAGAGCTTTACTACACCATAGCTACCAAGGTGAGTAGACCTGACAGTTCTTTTATTTATTCACATATGCCATATAAAATTTCCCTCAGAAGTATACATCTTGCTTTGTTCTTTGACTAAGCAAGGGAGTTTATGTGAGCCTGAGGACCTTGACTCTGCATGTAATCTTTACCTGGGGTCATAAATATGAAGGGGACCAGTTCCAGGAGATGACCCTATAAATGCTTGAGCATCTTTATCCCTGTGTTCAGGATCTTGTACCATAAGAGAGGTCTGGGGTGGGTCTTCCTTTAAGATTCCCTCTTTGGTTTCATCCAAAAATCAGAAAGATAAAAAAGCTTTTCAGGTTTCTAGGAAAAACTCTTTTTTTAAGCTTCCATTTTCACCTGCATTATAACTCTATCAGCATTACTAGCTTCCATAAAATCTCTTCATATCATTTTTGGTGCATTTCTGTGTTTTGCAGGTGGGCCAACTTTGTCTTTACCTATTAAGTTGTTAATTCATTAAAAGAGAGATAGAGAGAGGGAGTGTGTGTGTCTGTGTGTGTGTGTGTGTGTGTGTGTATCTTGAAGGTTTTCTTTCTGCATCCATCCTTAAAGTTTCCTAATCCAATTTGTAATATTGTACCATACATGTAAGTCAACTTCATTAACCATATGCCAGTTTAATGGGAGCATCTGTTAGCAACCATTATGATTACAAATTATACTTGCTCTTCAGAAATTTTTCACTTTTATTTTTCACCAGGCTATAAGTAAGTATAACCTGAGGCAAGCCTATAAATTTACCTTGGCATTATGTAGCAGGGAGCACTAATCTCATTTTTAGTTGAGAAAACTGGAGCTAAAATGGGTGCACTTCCTTACCTGCCTAAGCTATTAGGTATTAGACCTGGATGGAGCACTACACATCTATCTGAATGTGAAGCATGTTTTTTTAAAACAGTTTTCAATCATGATTCCAAAAACAATTTGGAAGACAAGTCACCCTTCCCTTCTCTGATATTTTTCTTATTATTCAGTCAAAATAAAATGGAAGTGTCTTATTAGTATCACAGAAGCTAGTCTCTAATCTGAATCAGAGCTTTGGAACCTTGGGAAGATGAAGAGAGGGCCAGAAAACTGTGAAACCTTAGAAAAAGATAAGAAGAAACAAACATAAAAATATTTGATAAGGACATAATGGGTGGTGAAGTGTATGCAGGACCTTCAGTTTTGACAAATTCCAGGTTTCTGGCTAAATATGTAACCAGTTCTTACTCCGAACCTATTAGTACATACTGCTTTTCTTGTTATTAAAGCCTGTAGGTCATTTCACTATGGGCTATCCAGTTCAGATCATGTAATGCTTTGTTTAATGCATTGGTATAGATGTTAGTCTCTTCATTTGGCACCGGAGGAAACTGAGGCAGAAAGGCAATAACTAATATTCCAAAAGTTATAAAGTTTCCTGGCACAAGACCTGAGTACAAGCCTAAATTCAGGCAGTTCTCATGCTGCCAGAGACCTTTAAGACAAATTAAGATAAATCTAATGCATCTCTTAGTGACTGGTAGAAAATGAAAGGGGACAAGTCTTGTAGAAAGGCATTCCAAATATATAGATAGAGGTCAATCCTGGTTAGATCAAACATCCTGGTTTCTTTTGTTTTGGGGGATTTATTTGTAGTTTGATGTAAGTTCTAGATAAGAAGTGAGATTGGAGAGGTTAATTGTGAAAGAGTAAAATACTGTTCAGACCTAAACAAGTAAAAATCAGCTTGGAGTGGTAAAGATCAAAGTAGCCCTCCTGTTACCAACGTTGAGAGAATAGACGCAGGTAGATCTGGTTACAGAGTCAACTGGACACATTGGTTACACAGCAGCTGTAAAATGCCATAATTGCACCTTTTGAGTAATGACTCTTTTTTTTTTTTTTTTTTTGAGACAGAGTCTTGCTCTGTAGCCCAGACTGGAGTACAGTGGCCAGATCTCGGCTCACTGCAAGCTCCGCCTCCCGGGTTTATGGCATTCTCCTGCCTCAGCCTCCCGAGTAGCTGGGATTACAGGCACCCGCCACCTCGCCTGGCTAGTTTTTTTGCATTTTTTAGTAGAGATGGGGTTTCACCGTGTTAGCCAGGATGGTCTCGATCTCCTGATCTCGTGATCCGCCGTCTCCGCCTCTCAAAGTGCTGGGATTACAGGCTTGAGCCACCGTGCCCGGCCAATGATTCTTTTCTTACCAATGTGGCCCCAACCTGCTTTGTATATCCAGACATCAGAGATCTCTAATTTGTAAACTGTCTTCATCTCATGACAGTATGCAACACCTAATTAATCTACCTCTCCTAATCCCCCTAATCAACACATCAACAACTCCCCTTAGAGGTCCCTCAGATCCATCAGTAGGAACTCAGACCTCTCCTAAATGCTCTTGTAGAGTGACATTCCATGGTTCCTCTAGAGCACCTTCTCTGGCTGCATCCAGTCCATGTATCTCATTGTTTTTCAGCCCACAGGCTTGTTTCTGAAGGTCTTTGGCTGATTAACCATTAACAGTTGAGGTCCTACAGTGAAATGCTATGCAGTTTGACTTGATGTTGAGTACTTGGAAAACCCACTGAAAACTTGTAACTACTGAAATCACAGATTCAGTTTGGGGTTTTGAAAGACAACTCTGAAATATTAAGGAATATGAATCAAAGATATGAAAATTAGAAAGAAGAGATAAACCAGAAATTGTTATACTAATCAAAATGATAGATATATAGGCATAATGAATAAAAGAAATATCACAGAAGATAAAACATTGTTAAACTTGAGAAATGTTAAAGACATTGAAGCAACAGGATTTTATGAGTGTTTGTCTGTTGAATGCGGAGGAGGTAGAGGTGTTACGGGTGAGCATCAGGTTTTTGAAATTGGCTGATAGGAATATGAAGAATTAAATAGAAAATGCAGACACTCAGGTTGGGGGAATTTTTTTAGTTCAATTCAGCATATGCTGAGATTTAAAATATGTGAGATATATCAGAATTTGAACAAGCAAGTTGGTCTTGTAGCTATGGAGATCAGGCAAACAAAATCTGTTTCCCAAATTTAGATTTTCGTATCCTCTTCCAAGATGACATTTAAGGTCACATGGAATGTTCATCAAAGAGGGTCACAGGGAAAGGATTACAGTTCTTTAGACAGAAATCTGCTCTGTTACATATATTATGACTTTCCTTTATCCACTAGAAATGTGCTATGATATGATTTTTTTTTTTGCAGATACATATATATCATCATAACTGGTACTTTATTCATACAGTGTTCCCTGGATCTAAACATTTTCTGCCCATGAGGTTAGAAAAGGTTTTGAACATTACGAAGGGAACAATATTCCTGTTTCTAACTGAACTTGGCATTGTGGGGAATGTTTTTGTTTTTGTAAACTATATGTACATTTTCTTTTGGGGCACTGAGAAGAAATCTTTACACTTTATTCATATCCATTTAGCTTTTACAAATATCATACTTCTGTTTTCCAAAGGAATGCCCAATACAATAGCAGCTTTTGGTTTGAGAAACTTTCTAGATGATATAGGCTGTAAAATTGTTGCTTATCTGGAGAGGGTGACTTGAGGCCTTTCCATCTGCACCAGCAGTCTCCTCACCATGGTCCAGGTCATCACCATCAGTCCCAGAGCCTCAATGTGGGGGAGGCTCAAGCTGAGGTCTGCATGGCATGTCCTTCCCTTGTTTCTCTTCTTTTGGACGTTCAATTCCTTGATAACCATGAACTTACTTCATTCCATCACAAATAGCAACATGAACAGATCACAAATTAGTGAAAATGATAACTACTGTTATTTTCTAGCAGGGAGATGGGTAATAAGATGGATTTTTCTCACACCGATAGTCTTGCAAGATGCTCTGTTTCAGGGTCTCACAGGCTGGGCCAGCAGCTACATGGTATTTCTTCTCCACCAGCATCACAAGCATGTTCTCCACATTCAGAACTCCAAATTTCTGTACAAAACTCCCCCTGAGATAAGAGCTGCTCAAAGTGTTCTCCTTCTGATGATCTGTTTTGTTTTCTTTTATTGGACAGATTGCATTATTTCTTTATATTTAACTTTATCCTTAGAGAATAATTTCATAATATCAAATATTCAAGAATGTTTAGCCCTTGGTTATGCAACTCTCAGCCCATTTGTGCTGATTCACAGAGATAGACGTGTGGCTGAATGTTGGCATGTTCAGTAAGACTTCAGAAAATGTCTGTTTTTTTGATCTCTTCAGTAAGCAAGTTTGAAATAAACTTGCTAGTTTTGCTATGCTGTGTATTTTTAAAAATCAAAAAGAATTGCTTAAACATGTAAGGATAAATTCTCATACAACAAACCTGGTGACCAGCAGCTCTGATCTAATGCAAGAGATCATAGAAATCCTAGAGATTTCTATGATCTCTTCTTATTCTCTATCCTTCTTATTCTTATTCTCTCTTCTTATTCTCTATCCTTCCACCCTTCAAAAAGTAACTGAAATTCTGTGTATTTATGATGGCTCTTTTACCACCAGGCTTCCAGGAGTAAAAAATAGTAGAACAATCTGGTAAAATCTATCAAAATTACTAGTGCATTCGCATTTTGACTCAGGAATTCCATGTCTGGGACCTAATCCTTCAGATATACTTGAGCATTTAAGAATTAAAGTAGGAAAAATACACATTATGATACATTATTTTACAAATACAACAAAATATCTAGCAAAAGGAGCTACTTAAAAATATTGATACATATTCATTCATACAAAGGGATTTTATGGTACTTATGAAGAAGTGGATGAGTTCAAAATATATTGACATGGAATGATACTCAAGGTTTTTTTTTTTTTTTTCAATTGAAACAAAAGCAATGTGAAAGCTGTAGCATTCAAAAAGCAATATAATAATATAATTAATTTGGAATTATCTACATCATAAACTTCTGCAAGAATAAAAAAACTGTAAGAATTACTCCCGATTGAAGAGAAGCTAAGCAAATGGAGGCATAGTAAATCGAATTTTATTTTATATATTTCTCTGTTTTCTGATTTGTTAGACATGTAAGAGTATCTCTCTTCAAAGTATATAAATAAATTAAGTTAGATAACAATTTATGACTTGTTTCTAGACATCATTTTTTAGTGCCCTGGCATTCCCACAATGTTATCAGTCTAGTCTCTCTATTATCAGAGTTAAAAAATAATCTGGTTCTGCATTAATTTAAATGAAGAACTTGGTTTCAATTTTTCTTAAACTGGAACCAAAATACACATTGGATGGAATGTATAGTTCTGTCAGTAAGGTATCTCATCAAGCCATTTGGAAAAATACTTGATAAAATAAAAGTGAAGTGAAAACTATAGATAACAAGAGACTTAGACATTTCAAAAGAACACATGTTCAGTCTTCCTGAGGTCTTGCTTACTTGTTTTTACTTGGTCTTTTTTTCTTGACCAAATAAACTAAAGTAAAAGTTAACAATTTTCGAATAAATGTATAAGTAAATGAACATCTGATTACTAAACAAGCTGTAAGAAATAAGTGAGAAAAAGTGATTCCTGATTATAGTGCTCATTATATCAAGTATAAGGAAATGAAAGCAAAGGAAACCAGAAGAGAGGAAATAGTATTGGACAATAAATTGAAATAAGTGTACTGTATTGAAAGTGAATGAAAATTTTAAGTAGGAGCAATGAGCGGCTTTGGAACGATTGGCAAGAAATATTTAACTGGTCCATGGAAGCTTCTATAATCAACATTTAATAACTGATTAAACTGATGGAACCATCATAACAAACCACCATTCATTTTCCCCCCTTTTGCTCAAAATGAATACATAAGAAGATCATAATGCATGAAAGGTGAAATAGTGCAGAAAGCAAAAGGCATATGAAACTCTGAAAACCAGAAATTAATGTAGATAAAGAGGTTGGAACTTGTAAGTAAGGTAGAGAACACAAGTTTGTGATGTCAGGTTCATTAATGTATGACTCAATTCTTTTTTTCAAGTATTTTAAGTCCTGAAGATATCCTTAATGTGCATTTGGTAGGTGGGATTTTTCCCTTTTTACTTCTCAATTTCTATCACAGTCTTCTGGAATATATAACACAGTATATTGGAGATAAAGGAAAACTACATTTATTTCTTGAAGGATAAGCAAAATAAAAAATCAAGAAAACTCTGGGCAGAGTGGCCCATGCCTGTAATCTCAGCACTTTGGGAGGCCAAGGCAGGTAGATCACGAGGTCAGGAGATCAAGACCATCTGGCCAACATGGTGAAACCCCATCTCTACCAAAAATACAAAAATTAGTCAGGCGTAGTGGCAGGTGCCTATAATGCCAGCTACTTGGGAGACTGAGGCAGGAGAATCGCTTGAACCTGGGAGGCAGAGGTTGCAGTGAGCTGAGGTCGCGCCACTCCACTCTAGCCTAAGCGACGGAGCGAGACTGTCTCAAAAAAAAAAAAAAAAAAAAATGTCAAGAAATACAGAGTGAGAGAGAAGATGAAAGGAAACCATTGCCTTACAGTTTTCTCCGGTTGTAGTTATTACCAGTCTCAAAGAATTCATGATTCATTCAGTGATGGAAGCATTTCAAGGTTGTAATTTGGGTGCCTGCTTTCACTAACTCAGGGACTTGAACACAAAATTCTCTGTTTAAAATGCAGATATACTCTTGACCAAGCTATGCAAACTGTAAAATATCTTTCAACTAAGAGATAAAAGGATTTTGACCTGCTACCTAAATCCTTTTTTGTTCTTTTGAAGACGATTTTGACATCCTCTGATCACACACAGAACATCAGCCTTTAATATACACATAACCGATTTTATACTACTAAAATAGACATTCCAGATTTGTTGAACGAAAGTGTTTTGGTGCATGTTGTTATATGGATGAAATGTAAGATCTTGTTATGACCTTGTGATCCTTGAATAAGCTCAAAATTCAAAGACCTTGGTGATCCCACCACCCTGCCTGAGTCTGTCATTCCCACTTCCATACTACTGCTGAGGCAAAGCTCAGAGGAGCTCATCATGAGCAAAATAGCAGCTTTCATAAAAAGAACTTTCTTCAGCCCTATCCCAGCCACATATGGGGTGTAATAAAGTCCTGTCAATCCAGTGGCCAAAGTGTAACTTGTCATTTTTTTATATCATATTGATACATTGTGTCAAAGAGCATGAATTTCTGACCTCAATTATCATGTTTTCCTGAAAATATTTCAAGACACGCACACTCACACACACCCACCCCTCAAAAATGAGAGACTTGAATTGGCAAAATATTACCGGAGGAGTCCAGAGAACTTACTTTGAAGTTGTGTCTGCCTATTAATCACACTGGTTAACTTAGATTTTAGTTTGATTTATAATGCCTCAGAAAAGCTGATGGAGATTTTGAGGAAGGGATAGAAAGGCAAATTCTTCTTGGTTTTTTAATTGTAGCTCTGCCTTGGTTGGTCAGTGTGCTGTATCTATTTGTGGTTTGGTGTCTTTATCTCTGAAATGGAATATAGAATAACAGCATTATCTGTTTTTAGGGCTATTGTGAGAAGTAAAAAGGTAGGTGCCTTTAAAATAGTGCATAGTAGATACTAAGTGTGAGAAAACAAAAGACTTTTGATTCTTATAATTGTGTACTCTATTAGCAAACATTTGCTATGTTGCTTGACATTTTGGATAGGCTACACTGAAGAGAGAGTGTCCTAAAAGAATGATTTCCTTTAAAATCTGCCTCTTGTGGGCCGGGCAAGGTGGCTCACACTTGTAATCCCAGCACTTTGGGAGGCCAAGGTGGGTGGATCACCTGAGGTTGGGAGTTCAAGACCAGCCTCGTCAAACATGGTGAAACCCCGTCTCTACTATAAATACAAAACATTAGCCAGGAGTGGTGGCGGGTGCCTGTAATCCCAGCTACTTGGGAGGNAAAATAGTGCATAGTAGATACTAAGTGTGAGAAGACAAAAGACTTTTGATTCTTATAATTGTGTACTCTATTAGCAAACATTTGCTATGTTGCTTGACATTTTGGATAGGCTACACTGAAGAGAGAGTGTCCTAAAAGAATGATTTCCTTTAAAATCTGCCTCTTGTGGGCCGGGCAAGGTGGCTCACACTTGTAATCCCAGCACTTTGGGAGGCCAAGGTGGGTGGATCACCTGAGGTTGGGAGTTCAAGACCAGCCTCGTCAAACATGGTGAAACCCCGTCTCTACTATAAATACAAAAACATTAGCCAGGAGTGGTGGCGGGTGCCTGTAATCCCAGCTACTTGGGAGGCTGAGGCAGGAGAATCACTTGAACCTGGGAGGTGGAGGTTGCAGTGAGCCCAGATCATGCCAGTGCACTCCAGGCTGGGCAAAAAGAGTGAGACTCTGTCTCACAAAAAAAAAAAAAAAAAAAATCTGCCTCTTGTACCCTGCAATTACATATGCTTTAATTCTGTATTACCAATCACTTTGTGATTTATGTTCATAATAATTCAATTTTCTGGCACTTCATTAGTTCATGAAAACTTCATGACAGGCACACTATTGTTGGTGATTCAGCTGGAAGAATCAACACAACTGTGTGAGCCACATTCCTGCCAAGTGTGTATTTTACTTTACATTTGTCTTTCATATTGTCATCATCATCATCATCACCCCACCACCATGACCATCATCACCATCATCTCACCACAATCATCATCATGACCATCTTTATCAATATTCTCTATCGAGCAATATTGTTCAACTTCCAGCTGTCAGTCAATTGGTTGGAGGCCTGTGGCCAGACTTACAATAAAGATCCTGGATTGGCCCATTTCCTCAGTCCTCTCTCACCTGAATAAAAATTCAGGTGAATAGAAATGTCACCTGAAGAGAAACCTTATGAAAACTTCAGCAAGTAGAGAACCTCCCAAACTATAAAGATTTGGGAGGCAGTTTACACTGCTTGACTAAAAAGATGGGCTTCTAAGAGGAGATTTTTTAAAGTGTCATATCTTTGAGGGATTCAGTATTTGGTTTTAGTGGAATATAGAGACTTCAGAGTCATAAAACAGACACAGTAATAATGATTTGTGATTGGGATGCAACTCTGTTTCAGGAGATCTTATACTGATATAAACATCTATTTTTAATTAAACTTTGTATTGCATCTATTTAAGATGTATAAAATAATTTTTGATATACATAGTGAAAGGGTTACTATAGTCAAGCAAATTAACATATTCATCATCTCACAGTTACCATTTGTGTGTGTGTGTGTGTGTGTGTGTGTGTTAAAATTATCCAAAATCCACTCTTAGAGAATTTCCAGCATATAATACAATACTATCACTATTGTCCTCATGTTGTACATTAGATCTGTATACTTACTCATCCCAGATATCTACAGCTTTGTACCCTTTGGCCTCTATCTCTTCATTTCCTCCTCTACTCTTCCACTCCGGATAATTACCTCTGTACTCTGTTTCTGTGTATTTGAGATTTTTGTTTGTTTTTGTTTTTTAGATTGCATATATAAGTAAGATCATGTAGTATTTTGTTTTCTGTGCCTGGCCTATTTAGCTTAGCATAATGTCCTCCAGTTTCATCCATGTTGCTGCAAATGGCAGTACCTCCTTTTATAAGGCTAGATAGTATTTCATTATATATACTCATATCACATTATACCACTATATACACACACACACACACATATATAGACACTATAATATATATTGTAATTCAAACAAATTTTTTTTTGAGATGGAGTCTTACTCTGTCACCCAGGCTAGAGTGCAGTGGTGCGATCTTGGCTCATTGCGACCTCCTCCCTCAGGGTTCAAGCAATTCTCCTGCTTCGGCCTCCTGAGTAGCTGGATTTACAGGCATGCGCTACCATGCCCGGCTAATTTTTGTGAGAGACGGGGTTTTTAGTAAAGACAGGGTTTTGCCATATTGGCCAGGCTAGTCTTGAATTCCTAACCTCAAGTGATCCACCCACCTTGGCCTCCCAAAGTGCTGGGATTACAGGCGTGAGCCACTGCTCTCAGACGTATAATATATATATTATATATACACATTATTATGCACACGCTTGTGCATGCGCGCACACACACACACACATATCCCACAATTTCTTTCTCCATTCATCTATTGAGGAACATGGAAATGCAGATACCTCTACCAGGCGCTAATTTTATTTTTTGGGGGTATATATCCAACAGAGAAATTGCTGAGTAATTTGATATATGTATATATGTGTGTAGGTTTATGTGTATGTGTGTATATGTATATAGAAATTTGGTGAATGAATCTTGTCATTTGTCGGGAAATTTTATATCCATTGTTCTAAGTTGTCTTCGGTATCTGCATCTTTAAGCCACATTTTCTATTTTTCAAGAAATTTGAGTTTATGAATATATTCATATTTGCTAATGCAACTAAGCATGTTATTATGCATGATCTACATGGCCTAGAAAAGGACAGTAAACATCTCTGTAAAATGACTGGAATATAAGTCCTACGTGGGTCCCCTGATGTGTGTAATGGTGCTGATGTTTAGTAATCTTTAAATAATGACCTTTCTTTGGAATCTGAGTTCCCACTGGTATAAAAGTAAATGAACTATTTATTATCCTTAGAAAAGTTGGATTTGGGAAGGGAAATGTATATTATACTATGAAACTGAAGAGAGAATGAGGGTTTGGGGTTGAGAGTGTGGGTCTGTATATAAAGTATGTGATCCCAAGACCATTGTGCTGAGTTCAGAAATTAGTAAACTGATCTATTCTGTTGACTTCAAGATGAAGAGAAGTGCTCTAAGTTGTGTGTCAAAGAACAGGTTATCTGGGAAATTGTTGGGTTCAGGATGAATAATTATTTTCCACGCTGAAATATTTAACCTTTGATTTAAAATCTCAGTACAGTCCTAAGTCCCAGCTCCATCTATGCATGAACATGAGATGCTATTTCTTGAGGAGAAAAACATATTTTCATGGAAGTGGAATGTTGAGTCTGAATCATAGTCACTTCTAAGTTTTAGGGCAGTTAGGAATGATTACTACTCCTATGTGTGTGTTTCAGAGGGATTAGTCAAGATTTTTTTAGGCTTTCATAGTACAAAGAAAGCAGTTGGATTGCAAAAGAATCTCACTATTCTAACATTAGTAAGGTGGGCAGGAGTTAGAGGAATGCCTAGTAGCCTCATAATTATTTTGATCCACTCAGTAAATCCATGTCAAAATTCAAATTAAGTACTAGTTTAAATCTACTCTCCCTTTCAGAAAAGATTGATTTCTCTTCACACATATTCAAGATAATCCTTATTTTGATTTGTCCTTGCAAGAGAGTTTCATTTTCAGTAAATAAATAAACAGGTACTCTGTAATAATTATTGGATAATTGAGAACTAGCTTTTAAATTTTTGAAGGCATCAAATTCGGGACAACAAAATGAAATTGAAAATTTGCATTAATTTAAAACATAAATCTTAACATGAATATAAAATGCGACTTAGATGTATTAGCTAATGATCTGTTGTAAAATTTTCTTTGCATTTAACCAAAGGTTTTGTAACTTTCTTAAATTTGTATGTAGGAGGAAGTTAGTAAACTAACCAAATACATCTTGGTACCCCTGAAAAGCTGACGTTAAGAAATCTCTTATAAGTAGAATTTTGCTGAGATTAGGAATATTCTTTCTGAAAAATTTCTGGTAGCGAAAATATTCCTTGTTAGAGCAAGTAATCTAGAAGTCCCTCAGTAACAGTAATATCCAACTTTCAAAAAGGGTGGAAGTGAGATAAGGAAACTTGAAAACTCAAATTTTCTAACATTTTAATTGAAAGCTAAAATGGAAAAAAAATGAGTTAAATTACTTAGAGTAGTATAGCAAAGTAGAATAAAGGAGAAATGTTTCTACAGGTTACAAGTTTTAATTTGTAATTAAAGCTACCAGCTTGTACCGTAGTTTGGTATGGTAATTTAAGCTACCAGCAGACCATCCACAGAAATAGCCTTTCCAACCTTTTCATTTATGTAAATAATTGATGGAGTGATAAATATTATTTGGTAACAAATCCTTTGAAGAATAAAAATAAATAATTTGGGAATAAATCCTACAGTAAATATGCGCAAATATCACTTCTAAGTGGCTCGTTGGTCTAGGGGTATGATTCTCGCTTCGGGTGCGAGAGGTCCCGGGTTCAAATCCCGGACGAGCCCACTTCATTTTCGCCCAATAAGCTTTAAGGATTTTTAAAGTATTTCCCCAAATATTCATACCCAAAAATATGTGCTTTCACCACATGAACAGTAGAATTGTCTTTGAAGCAGGCAAGTACTGAATCCCAGACCTCCTCTAAGGGCAGACACCGGAATGTTGATGCGGCTGCAGCGGCGCTCTCCCACCTCTGTCCATCTCTTCTCAAACCCCGAAAGAAAGGCCGTGGGCAGCTCGTGCGCGCTTGCGTGTGCGTGTTTGGCCGAGTGCTGGAGGGGAAACGTGAGCTGCAGTTAACCGATTATCTTCCTCTTATAGGAAGGAGAATTTTAATTTCCACTTTTAACTCCAGCTTTGGTCATCACTCTCTGACTCCTAGTGTTTACTACTCCCGCCATACTGGAAAGTAAGTCTCCCCAAGTGCTGCTGGTGCCGCTGCTCCCACTGCAGTCGACTGTTAAGGTGTCACACTCCTGCCTCTCCTGCTTTCCCGGGTCAGAATTCATTCCTTTATTCCTTCAAGGGATGCATAGCCAATGAGCACGGCATGTCACCTTCAGTGCCGAAAGCTATGGAGGCAGTGATGGAAAAACATGGTTTCATTTCTACAGAACTTAATATTACAGGTACTTAATTATTTACCATGATGACGCGTTTTGAGAAAGTATGGAATTCCCATGGAAGTATATAGCACCGGGGCTGACTGTTGACTCTTCGGAATATTGCTAGCCCAGGTTCGTCTAACTGGAGAGAGAGACCACGAGGAGCAGTCATTAAGGCTGGAATCTCAAAGTTTTTCTCAATCCATGTTCTGGAAATTTGCGGGTACTTTGTTGAAAACGCTCAGGAGAATTGATTAACACTGGAATTCGAAAGAGGGAAAAAATGGAGAGGAAGATATCAATCCAGTTATTTTGCTCATGCTGTCTAAATTAAAATATTTCCTCAGAATAGCTGTTTTGTTTGCTTTTGTGGCCAAGACTGAAAGTGAACACCACTCCCCAACCCCAGTTTCGTTCTAGCTTCATGGACCTCACGGAGACTCAACTTGCCCTGCTCATCTTGGTATTCTGAAAGTGTGGATCTTTTTACCTTTCCTTTTTCTGACCAATTTTATGGGCCATTGAGTATGAAGATGCAGATCCTTATTCATAGGTGGGGTGTAATATATTGTCTCTTTTTATAAATAAAATATAAGTGTATAATTTATTTATAAATTAATTGTATAATTTATTTGTAATTTAATTTTATAACTTGGAATAGTATTACTTATTAAGTTTGAAATTCAAAAGGAACTTCCTCTAACCTCTGTTCATTAAGAATTTTCTCTGAATTCAGAAAGTCAGTTTGATGTCATCTAGGCAGAAAAGATTGAATGACCCTTCTCTACAAGGAATTTTACTATCCTAAGAGGGATAAGTTGGACATTTTGACATGTAAGAGTCTGATAGTAAATGACACAGGCAGGTCATTCTAAAATGGTTCCCAGAGTCAATACATTGGACTAATGGTCTTAGTTTCCAGTTATTTTTAGAGCTTAATTATAATTATGGACCAGCAATCAAAGATCACTAGGCATCATTAGACACTGAAGTTAGTGTCTAATCTGAGAAACAGGGATTTTTTAAAAGCTTTTTTTAGAAAGGGAGAGAAAGAATGCTGTACAAAAGGATAACTCTATAGAAGTCTCTTGAAATTAAAATTATGAGAGTAGAAAGAAAAAACTTAGAACAATTGATATAAAACCTGAAGGGCATCTCCAAAACGTGGAGTAAAAATATAAAGGGAAACTCCAGCAACTGTGATCTTGATATATACTCAAATGAGTTGAAAACCCATGTCCACACAAAAACCTTCACATCAATGTTTATAGCAGTTTTATTTGGATTTGCTAAAACATAAACAACCAAGATGTACTTCTGTAGGTGAACAGATATATTTAATGCAAAGTGTGGCACAAGGGATGGACTATTATTTCATGATAAAAAGAAAAGAGCTATCAAGACAGGAAAAGACATGGAGGAATCTTAAAAGCATACTGCTAAGTGAAAGAAGTCAATCTGAAAAGGCCACATACTGTATATATGATTCCAACTATACAACATAGTGAAAAACATAAAAATATGTAAACAGCAAAAAAGAGCAGTCATTGCTGGGAGGGAGAGAGGGAGGAAGGGAAGGATGAAGAGGTGAAGCACAGGGAATGTTTAGAGTGGAGATACTATTATACATGATACAGCAATGATGGACACATGTCATTATACATTTATCAAAGAGGAAAGAGTTACAACATAACCCATAAGAGTTACAACAAGGAGGACTGAACCTAAAATAAACTACAAATTTTAGTTAATATTAATGTATCAATATTGGTTCATCAGTTGTAACAAATGGACCACAATCGTATAAGACTTAATAACAAGGGAAGCTATAGGAAGGAGAGGAGAAATATGGGAACTGTTTGTACTTTCTCATCAATTTTTCTGTAAATAAAAAACTGCCTAAAATGTCTATTAATTTTTTAAAAGTACAAAGAACGTAACCAGGAAAGAGCAGTAAAAACAAAACCAAAAGTAGAGGAAGCATACTGGAGATAAAATCCAAGTAAAGGAAGAGAAGGAAGGAAGGAAGGAAGGAAGGAAGGAAGAGAGGAGAGGGAGGGAGGGAAGGAGGGAGGAGACGGAGGGAGGGAGAGAGAGAAAGAAAAGAAAAAAGAAAGAAAGGAAAAGAAAAGAAAAGAAAAAAAATTAGCTGAGTGTGGTAGCACATGCTGTAGCCCCAGCTACTTGGGAGGCTGAGGCAGAGAATCACTTGAACTGAGGAGGCAGAGACTGCAGTGAGCTGAGATTGCTCCACTCCACTCCAGCCTGGGCAACAGAGCAAGACTGTCTCAAAAAAAAAAAAAAGGACAGAGAACACAGAAATCACAAAACCAGCAACAACAAAAAACAAGCTAATATCCCTAACCGAAATACATGATTTAATGATGTAACAGAGTTCCCAAAACAAGGAATAGAAATGGAAACACACTAAAGCATATCTTTCAGACATTGCAGAACATTGAGGACAAGGAAATTATCCTGAAATAGATAAATAAAAGCCAACTGCAAATGTAGACTCTGTAATTAGAATGACTTTGTACTTCTCAAAATGAATACTGGAAGCTAGAAGAAAATAGAGAACTCCCTCAAAATCCTGAAACGAATTTCAAAAGCTTGAAAAATATTTCCCAGACAAACATTCAATCAAGTTGCTGGAGAAGTATTAAAAAGTCTCCATCTACAATAAACTTCTTGTCAGGAAGCTGCTTTACAATGTACTCCACCAAAATGTGAAGGTATATTAAGATAGAAAATACACGAGAAATTGGGAATACAGCACCAGTGGCAGGGAAATAAAATGTATAGTACAATGGTGAAGGAAGACATCAGGATGAAAACCAAATATCAAGTTTAGAAATCACTCAGTTTATTGCTTTGGCAAAGCTTTTACGGTTATTTGTGATTTTTTTCTAAAAATAATGTTCAGGAAACAAAATACGAAAGGTAAATAATATTGCCAAACATAATTATATAAAGGGTGATTACTCATTCAATAAAAATTCTGATATAACTATATTTGAAGGAAAAATTGCTAAGAAGAGTGTCCGTGGAGGTGTTTACGGTGAGGAAGAGAAGTGAATCTTCTATTTGTATCATGGGAAATCAATGGAAAATACTAAGCTTAAAATTAATATGTAGCATATGTATTAGAGTACAATTTTGTCTTTGTAACAAAGACCCAAAAGAACCATGGCTTAAAAGAAGCAGACATTACTGTGACTGTCTGAGGGTGTAATCAATGCCAGGGTGATGCTTTAGCTTCATGGTGTTGGTTCCAGTCTTCTATGTCATGGCTCCCTCCTTCCTCCAGTGTGCTGGGTTCAATCACTGTTTCATGAAGCCTTCATTCTCAAAAGCAGATACATGAAGAAGAGATAAATAGAGGTTATTTCCTTCTCTTATGGACATAACCTGGAAGCTTTACATACATTTTCTCTCTTACACCTTTACTTAGAAATTGGTCACGTGATGATGCTGACTCTCAAGGGAAGTCACTGTAATCTTTTCATGGGTGGCTATGAGTTCAGCTAATTTTCCATTTATTGGAAAAAACAGAAATAATGAATGGACAACTAGCCATCTCTGCAATAGCATGATATTTGGAGACATGCAGGTAAAAACAGCAACACAAAATGCCAAATGGCTGAAAATGCCTCTACTAAGAGGAATAAGATAGGAGAGACCGCTGTTTCGCATACACATATTTTTTTTGAAGTAATTGAGCTTTTAAAACATGCGTAGTTAACTTTGATTAAAAATTTTGTTAATTTTATAAAAAAATAGCTTTAAGAACCAAAGTATGGATCAATAATTCAGCCAGGCTAAAGTGAGAAAGGGAAAGAGCATTTCATGAGAGAAAATCGCTTGTTGGAAGAGGAAAACTAGATCTGTCTTGATGCAAAAACCCAAATGGGACTGAGCATGGAAAATAAGAGGTAAGGAAGTGGGTTGAGTTGAGGTTGAGGATTTCAGGCACGTCTAAGCAGCAAACACTACAATTTAAGCGCTCTTCCGGGGAAAAAGAAAAGGATGATTCTTTGTGAATTCACAGAAACAAGTAAAGGTGGTCTTCACTCAAGATGTTAGTGCAATCTAACGTAAAATATCCTCACAGTGAGAGTGTGAAAATACAGCAGGGGTCCATTCCTGCAGGATTTCCCCTGTTCCCTGTTGCTCGGCCTGTGATTGATTTGCGTGGGCTTCTCTGAAGAGAAATCGATTCCGGTGTGAACGGTTTTGGGAATCTCCGTCTCCTGCTGGCTCCCAGGTGCGCGATCCCGACGCGACTAGACGCGGTGAGCTGACATAAGGACTGACCGGCTCACCTGCCGCCCCATGTCGAAGGCAAACCCCGTGCGCCCCGTCGGCCCGGTCACGCCCGCAGCCTGCTCAGACACCGCCTGCCTCGGGACCAGGAAGCGGAAGAAAGGGAGAGACCCGCCCGGCAACTATGTTACTATCATGTCTCGAACATTTGTGTGAGTCCCAAGAAAGTTAAGCCCGTTTTTCCCCCCTCAAAGCGTTTCCATTCAGTTCTTGATCATTCATGTGAAAACGAGCCATTTCCACGTCTCCCAAACGTCTTCGAACCATGTCCTAAGTCTTCTAAGGCCGTCTGTGGGTTCCGATCACAAACTCTGAAATAAAATACTCAGGAAACGCGGTATATCGAGACGAGGTGGCCGAGTGGTTAAGGCGATGGACTGCTAATCCGTTGTGCTCTGCACGCGTGGGTTCGAATCCCACCCTCGTCGGGTAGGCCTTTTAATACGAGGAAACAATACCCAAGTCCAGCCAACTTTCCTTTCGACTCTCCTGGAATTCAGGACCCTGGCCTTGGAGAGGAAAAAGCAGCTGTCGTAATTCTGTACTATCAGTATTACGATGGTGGTGTTGGGTTTTCTAACTTTAATGGTTGATTGGGTATTGATTGTCAATATTGTTCGCGTTATCAGTTTAATGAATATTCTTCTGGTGGGCTTCCTACCTGATGACTGCAAAAACGCCTTAGAGCCTGAGAGAAAGGGGAGAGGGGAATAGAGTAGAAGAAGGTGACGGTGGGGTTAGAGAGAGAGATGAAGCTGCCAAAAAGGAGGGGAAACTCGAGGTGTGGTGACCCCAACCCCTTCTTTTAGAAATCATTACTACTGTGAGCATTAAAATAAATTCATCAAAAGATAAGCAGAAAAAAAAAAAAAAAAAAAAACCAGCATGACAAATACACCAAGACAGAAATTCTCAAGACAAATCGAGGGACCAACATTGAAGAAACGTGTAGCACTGACATGGCCACAAGATTTTTGTTTTGTTTTGTTAAAAAAAAAAAAAAAAAAAAAAAAAAAAAAAAGAGGGAAGGAAGGGAGGGGGGGGGGGGGGGAAAAAAAAAAAAAAAAAAAAAAAAAAAAAAAAAAAAAAAAGGAAGGAAGGAAGGAAGGAAGGGAGGGAGGAAAAAGAGAAGAAAGAGAAAGAAAAAGAGAAAGAAAAAAGCAAGCTGGGCTCTGTAGCTCAGGCCTGTAATCCCAGAACTTTGGGAGGCCGAGGCAGGTGGATCACCTGAGGTCAGGAGTTCAAGACCAGGCTGGCCAACTTGGCAAAACCCCGTCTCTACTAAAAAAATACAAAACATTAGCAGGGCGTGGTGGGCGCCTGTAATCCCAGCGACTCGGGAGGCTAAGGCGTGAGAATCGCTTCAACCCAGGAGGCAGAGGTTGCGGTGAGCCGAGATGGCACCACTGCTCTCCAGCCTGGGCAAGAGAAAGAGACTGTCTCAAAAAACAAAACAAGTTATGAAATTTGAAGGTAAGTTATTTTCAAGTCTTCTTCATCATCATCTTAATAGCTGCATTATAGTCACAGGAGTCAATATACTTGGCCGGGCGCGGTGGCTCACGCCTGTAATCCCAGCACTTTGGGAGCCCGAGGTGGGCGGATCACAAGGTCAGGAGATCGACACCATCCTGGCTAACAAGGTGAAACCCCGTCTCTACTAAAACTACAAAAAATTAGCCGGGCATGGCCGCGGGCACCTGTAGTCTCTGCTACTCAGGAGGCTGAGGCGGGAGAATGGCGTGAACCTGAGAGGCAGAGCTTGCAGTGAGCTGAGATCCGGCCACTGCACTCCAGGCCGGGCGACAGAGCGAGACTCCGTCTCAAAAAAANCTTTAGCAATTCTTCTGTTTTCGAAATGTATTTTAGGAAAATTAATGAGTCAAAGGATTGTTGCAAACATAGGTCAAAGGCTTTGAACGTCTTCTGGTTATTGCTGGTAATTAGTGATTTTTATTTCAGTGTATGTTGTTTCTCTTTGCAATCAACAGTACAAGAGGGACCCAGTTACCCTACTGACACTTTGACGCAGGATAGGTATTCAAGGAGGTGACCATGTTCTTGGGACACAGCAACCGTGGTGACCGTACAGACAACACAATAAGCCTCAGCATTCACACTGAAATTGAGCTCATTCAACAGCTATCAAGAGGAAATTTCCCCTAGAGACAGCATGCGCATTTTGACTTTACCTGTACTTAGACTGAGCCTTTGCTCATTACAATAGTAAAAAACACACCTCTGACTGGAGATTTAAGATGCCAATGAGACATCCCATGTAAGAACAAGCATGTACAGCTACTGCGCATGTGCACTCAGAGGACTACCCAGAAGATGCTTACTAGTAACACTTCTTCCCACCTCCTTCTAAATAGTCATGTAAGACCCCTATAAAGGGAGCCTCCCTAGCGCCAATCTTTGCTGTCTCATTCTTAGGAACAGCCTGCCCTGGGTTCTCTCTCTCAGCGTGCGCTGTCTATTCTGCACCTAACTTACAAAATACTATTTTTCCTTTGCGATAAATTAATCTACGCTGCACTTCTTTTGCTGTGTGACTCTGGTTTAAATTCTTTTAAACTAATAAGACAAGAACCGCCGGGCACGGCGGCTCACGCCTGTAATGCCAGCATTTTGGGAGGCTGAGGTGGGCTGTTCACTTCATGTCAGGAGTTCGAGACCAACCTGGTCAACATGGTGAAACCCCCATCTCTGCTACAAATACAAAAATTACCCTGGCATGGTGGCGCACGCCTGAAATCGCAGTTACTCGGGTGGCTGAAGCAGGAGAATCGCTTGAACTCGGGAGGTGGAGGCTGCAATGAGCCAAGATCATGCTACTGCACTCCAGCCTAAGCAACAGAGTGACACTTTGTTGAAACACACACACGATCCGAGGTCTTACAACAGCCATCAACAACTTGACAAGCTGAATTACATTATTTATTTATTTTACTTTATTTATTATTTATTTGAGAAGGAGTCTCCCTCTGTCACCTAGGCTGGAGTACAGTGGCCCAATCTCGGCTCACTGCAACTTCTACCTCCCGGGTTCAAGCAATTATTCTGCCTCGGTCTCCCAAGTAGCTGGGACTGTAGGCACCCAATACCACGCCGGGCTAATTTTTTTTTTAGTAGACACAAGGTTTCACCATGTTGGCCAGGCTGGTTTCGAACTCCTGACCTCTAGCAATCCACCCGTCTTGGCCTCCCAAAGTGCTGGGATTACAGGCATGAGCCACCATGCCTGGTCAACAATTATTTATATACTTTGTATTTATATAAAATCATATATGTTACATATATATTTTGGATATATCAAGTAGAATGGCAAGAATTTTTCCATATTCTGTTCTTTATGCATTTACTTGCTATAAATCTATCAGTCCTTAGAATCGTTTACCTCAAATATATTTCCTTTAACTTTTCAAATAGATTTTTAAAACAATTAATTCATAGAAAAATTTTAAATACATTGAAATTTATATTAGTTATAAAATATCCATGTATCTATCTCAGAACTTCCATTTTATCCATTTTGAAAATTCTTGTTCTACAAAATAGCACTTTTTTCATTTTAAACTTTTTTTGTGAATATTATTACCCATGCAGAAAAGTACATAAAATATATATGCAAACTTAACTTTAAGTACAGAAAAGTGTATAAAACATGTATGCCAACTTAAGTAATTACAAAGCAAGCACCTGCAGAATTGTGACAAAGGCCAAGCAGTAAAACATGGCAAGCATCTAATAAGGGAAACTTCCCAGTCACTGTCTCCTCTCTTCCCCAAAAATATATATCATGTATTATATATCATACATGTTATATATCATATATCATACATGTTATATATCATATAGTATATATCGTATATGCCATATGTCATATATCGTATATGTCATGCATAGCATATTACATGTCGTATATGTTATATACCGTATATTACATATCATATATGTTATATGTCATATATTACATATCGCATGTTATATATCGTATTTCATATCATATGTCATATGTCATATATGTCATATGTCATATGTCATATGTCATATATGTCATATGTCATA
>NW_016820844.1:394577-455572 GCF_001698545.2 Rhinopithecus bieti | reverse complement strand
TGTCATATATGTCATATATGTCGTATGTCGTATATGTCATATGGCATATAGCATATGTCGTATATGTCATATGGCATATAGCATATGTCGTATATGTCATATGGCATATATTATATATCATATATATAACCAACCTGACTTTTATTACTTCCTGCATTTTTAAGATTTTATCACCTATTATTTTATTCTTAAACACCATTGTTTACCTATGTCTGAACGTTATATAAATAGAATCACAGCTCCAGTATATTTTCTATGTTTTTCCTTAAAATAATATTCTACACATTTCATTCTTGTTGTTGTTTATCCCTGTTTTTATATAGTATGTCACAACATAAACATACTGCAACATATTTATCCTTTGTATTCATTTTCCATTGCTGGGTAAAATATTACCCTAAAACGTTGTTGTTTAAAACATTTGTTGGCGGCTGGGTGCGGTGGCTCACGACTGTAATCCCAGCACTTTGGGAGTCCGAGGCAGGTGGATCACAAGGTTAAGGGATCGAGACCGTCCTGGCCAATGTGGTAAAACCCCGTCTTTACCAAAAATACAAAAATTAGCTGGGTGTGGTGAAGCGTGCCTGTAATCCCAGCTACTCAGGAGGCTAAGGCAGGAGAATCGCTTGAATCCAGGAGGCAGAGGTTGCAGTGAGCCGAGGTCGCACCGCTGCACTCCAGCCTGACAACAGAGCAAGACTCTGTCTCAAAAAAAAAAAAAAAAAAAATTGGCTTCTAATTTCTGTGGGTGAGGATTCTGGGAGTGGCTTAGCTGGGTTCTCTGGCTCAGGGTCCCTCACAAAGCTACAATCAAGGTGCCAGCAGGAGCTTCAGTCGTTTCGAGGTTAGACTGGTGAAGGACTGGCTTTCATGATCACTGATATGGTTGTTAACAGCATGTTAGACTGAGGATATAAGTACTCACCAACTATTGTCTGGAGGCAACTCTCAGTTCCTTGCCATTTGAAGTCTCCACAGGACTGCTGACAACATAGCAACTTGTGTCATCAGAGCAAGCAATTCAGAAGAGCCAGAGTGAGTACAAGCAAGAGAAAAGTCAGAATCTTTCATAACCTAATTTTGGAAGTGACATCCTATCACTTTTGCTGATGCTGTTCATTGAAAACGTTTAAGTAGGCCCAGCCCACCATTCAAAGGGACGGAATTACACAAGGGCACGATTAACAGGAGCTGGGTATTGTGGGGGGCTCTCTTAAAAGCTGCCTACCACACATTTTAGGTTAATGAATATTTGTGTTTCCGTTTACTTCTAGGGCCCTTCTTGTACATTTCTTCTGATGCATATGTGCTCACATTGCTGAGTTATACATTATGGATATGTCATGGGTCTGGTTTTGTTCAATATGATGTTGGTGAGATAGATCCATGTAATCGTAGTTCATTTTCATTGTGCTGTACTGTTCCATGGTTTGGATACCCATAGTTTATTTATCCATCCTACTGTCAATTGACCTTTTTATCAAGTTTTGCCTATTATAAACTTCATTTTTGGAGATTTTTTCCACATATCTCAGTGCACATTTGCACTGGATATACATACAGAAATGTAATGTTGAGGCCTACGATATGCATAATTCATTAGATAATTTTATTAGATACCCCCCAAATTTTCAGAGATAGTATCATGCACCTGCAGTATACATTAAATTCCTGTTGCTTCAAATTCTTTCCAAAATTTAATATGATCAGGCTTTTTAATTTCACTATTTTCCTGGATGTTAATGGGTCAAAATTGCTTATTTATTCTGTAAATAGCTGATTAGTAATGTTGTTAAGTCCTTTTTATATTATTATTACTATTCAATATTCCATTTTGTGAAATGCCTCTTCAAATCACTTGAGTTTTGTTTTTCTGTTCCTTTCTTACTCATGTGTAGTAGCTCTTTCTATATTTTGACTATAAGCTCTTTGTTGATTCCATGTGTTATAAACACAATTCCCTTACACTGTAACTTGCCATTTGAACCTCTGAATCTCTTAACAACTTGAGGAACAAAAGATTTTAGTTTTAATGAATCCAAATTTATTTATATGTGTGTATTTGTCATATATTATATACGTACATATGTGTTAGTGTTTTGTGGGTTTTGTTTTACAAATCTTCTGCTCCCTAGGAGTCACAAAGATATTTCCCTTTATTAACATTTAGAGGCTATCTTGTTCTACCTTTCACATTTAGATCTAAAATGCACCTAGAACTGATATTTATGTATAGTGGGAGGGAAAATCACCTGGAATATCTATCTATCTATCTATCTATCTATCTATCTATCTATCTATCTATCTATCTAAATTCATTTATCTAGAAATAAGTATATTCATTTGGTATTAAAATGAGCCAGCACTTGGTGGGGGGCAGTGACTCATGCCTGTAATCCCAGCACTTTGGGAGGACAAGGCAGGTGGATCACTTGAGGTCAGGAGTTTGAGACCAGCCTGCCCAACATGGTGAAAGCATCTCTCTACTAAAAATACAAAAAATTAGCTGGGCGTGGTGGCACACACCTGTAGTCCCAGCTACTCAGGAGGGTGAGGCTCGAGAACTGCTTGAACCCCAGGGGGCAGAGGTTGCAGTGAGCTGAGATTGTGCCACTCTGCTCCAGCCTGGGTGATAGAGCGAAACTCTGTCTCAAAAAAAAAAGAAAAAGAAAAAGACCAATCATCATTTGTTGAAAAAAAACCCATCTTTTCCCTCTTTATTCTGCAGACTTACTTTTTCTATATACCAGATGCCCATATGTGCGGTCCTTTTCATTTCTGACTCTCTTTCTCTTGTCTATTTATCTAACTTAATAATCCCCCACGCTCTTATTTACTATAGCTTTATAAGTCTTGATATGTGGTAACAGAAAACTTGACCTATTCTTCTCCTTCAAGATTTGCTTGTTCTGTATTGCCTCTCTGTACTTACATATACATTTTGGAATTATTTTGTAAATTTCTGCCAAAAAAAAGAGTAAGCTGCTGTGATTTTGGATAATATTTCCTGAATCTGTAGATCAGTTTGATTATAATAGGTATCTTTAAAATTATGAGATCTGGCCGGGCATGGTGGCTCACGTCTGTAATCTCAGTGCTTTGGGAGGCAGAGGTGGGCAGATCACTTGAGGCCAGGAGTTCGAGACCAGCCTGGCCAACATGGTGAAACTCCATCTCTAATAAAAATACAAAAATAAGCTGGGCATGGTGCCACATGCCTGTCATCCCAGCTACTTGGGAGGCTGAGGCACGAGAATCGCTTGAACTTGAAAGGCAGAGGTTGCAGTGAGCTGAGACCGCACCACTGCACTCCAGCCTGGGTGACAGAGTGAGATTCTATCTCAAAAATAATAATAATAACACACTAATAAAATAAAATAAAATGGTGAAATCTTACAATGTATATATTACCTTTCCATTATTTAGGTTTTCTCTAGTTTATCTCAATAGCATCACACGATCTTTCTACATAGAAATATGGCCAACATTTTACTAGGTATATTTCAGATATCTTTGGGTTTTTGTGCTAATACATGTGATATTATTTTTAAATTTTCATTTTATTAATACATTACATTTTAACTCATTTTTTATATCTGTTATAGAAAGCCTGATATTGGTTCATTGTGTGGATGCTGATATAAGGAGAAGCAGGCATGAATTTGAAACACTGTATTAGGAAGGGTTAGCCTCACATCAGGTGATGCAGGATACACATATGTGTACAAGACAATAGACTACCTAAAAAACTCAGTCTAAGTTATGACTGAGGCTTCCCTGCTCAACCAGCATGCCTCTTTCATGAATGAAGGATCTAAGCAGTGGTTCTCAACACACGGTGATTTTGCCCCATTGGGAGACTTTTGACAATGCATAGAGACATTTTTGTTGTCACAACTGGAGAGGAGATGCTACTGGCATCCAGTGGATAAAGGCCAGGGATGCTCCCAAACATAGTCCAATGCAAAGGACAGCCCTCCACGACAAACAATTTTCCAGTCCAAAACATCAATAGCTTCAAAGCTGAGAAACCCTGATACACTATGATATATATTAATATATACACATATATAGAGAGAAAATATATCAAATGACAATTTTAGTCTCTTTTGGATCAATACCCAACTCCTTTGCTGACACTCAAGACCCTCCATGCCTTCCACTTACCTTACTGCTCCTTAGAGTGAAGTTTCAGTCTCGCTCACCCATGTCATATGAATTCCTATCTCCAGTACATTTCTTAGGATCTTTATGTAACCTACCCTGCACCTTTAGCTTTGACTAATGTATACTTCTTCAAAGACTATATCCAGGTCTACCCTTCTACATAGACTATAGAGAAAAGTGATTATTTGCTTCTCTCAACTCTGATATGTGATGCTTCCTCATATATCCAGCTAATAGGACATTTGCCCATGTTTACCTTCTTTTGGATTATAGTTCTCAAACTACCCCACTCGCTTGGGTAGAGTTGATCTGCTTCTGTCAAATATATACAGAAATATGTAGATCTCTTTTTCTAGCACATGATATCACTGAATAATAATTTGTTCCCAATGTGGTATCTTCTGATAAAATGAGAACTCAGGAAGTTTTTCTTCAAACAGAAAATATGCTGTATGATTTGCATGATTGTGTCCCCCCCAAATTCACACATTGAAATCCTAACCTCCAATATCATGGTATTAGGAGGTAGGGCCTTTGGGAGGTAATTAGACCATGAGGGTGGAGTCCTCTTGAATGGGATTAGCGTCTTTGTAAAAGAGACCCCAGAAGACTCTCTTACCTTCTTTCTGCCAGGTGAGAATACAATGAGAAGTCTGCAACCTGGAAGAGGGCCCCCACCAGAACCTGACCACACTTGGCACCCTGATCTTAAACTTTTAGCCTCCAGAACAGAGAGAAATAAATTCCTATGGTATATAAACCACCCAGTCTATGACTCTTTGTTATAGCAGCCTACACTGACTACAACATATACCAATCAAAATCAATTGTAGGCTGGGCGTGGTGGCTCATGTCTGTAATCCCAGCACTTTGGGAGGCCAAGGCAGGCAGATCACTTGAGATCAGGAGCTGGAGTTTGAGACCAGCCTGGCCAACATGGTGAAACCCCGTCTCGACTAAAAATACAAAAATTATCCAGGCATGGTAGCACGTGCCTGTAATCCCAGCTACTCAGGAGACTGAGGCAGGAGAATCGTTTGAACCTGGGAGGTGGAGGTTGCAGTGAGCCAAGATGGCTCCACTTAATTGTATACTTATACACTGTGGTGTTCTCTTTCTCTTCTATACATTCTCCACTACACAGCTTTAATGCAACCTATCCTGGGGCCATAGGAAAAAACTCCTGCTATCAGACACAACTTGAATCAAATATAATACTAACAGAATATTTAAAAACACTAACAGAGACCTAGAGTGACACAGAGACAGATTAGCACCTAGAGACACACCATGTGAGAAACAGACATGCCATGAAACAAACACAATCACACCCCCACACATTATGATAAGGCATTCAGGGCCAACATGTACCAGACACTGAGCTAAGCACTTCCTAGTCAAATTCACATGACATTGTCATAAAAAATTATGAGACAGGTACAAATAATTTCCACTTAAAAGTGTATAAATCCAAGGCACAAAAATATAATTTTCCCAAGGTCATCAAATGATAAATTGGGGTCAGGGTGGGAATTTTACCTGTCTGATCTTTGATCTTAATTACTACTCTGAAGTGTCCCCTTCCCCAAGTTATAATGAGGCTGGTTTCTTCTCTTTCTTCAGATTTCAGGTCTAAGAGGTCTTTCAAGATTCCACAGTTAAAGAGCCAACATTGCCTTGCTTCATTGTCTTTTAGAACCCACGACTATTTGGAAGTATTAATTATCTTCTACTTTTGTATAGCTGCTTGCCCTTCCAAGAGTTAGGCAAGAGAGACTTCCTTCATCTAGGATTGCCAGATATAGCATATAAAAATATAAAATGCCCACTTAAATTCGAACTTCAGATTTTTAACATATCTCATGCATTATTTGAGAGTTACTTATATTAAATACTTATATTCATTGTTTATTTGAAATTCAAATGTAATAGGACATCCTATATTTTATGTGGCAACCCTCTCCATCATAGTCAACCCATCTATGGAGTTTTTCATATAGTTGTTTTTTTCTGTTTGGTTGCTTGGGTTTTTATTTTTATTTTTTTTCTGCGATACAGTCTCACCCTCTCGCCCTGGCTGGAGTGCAATGGCGCAATCTCGGCTCACTGCAACCTCCACCTCCCAGGTTCAAGCAATTCTCCTGCCTTAGCCTTCCAAGTACCTGGGATTACAGGCGTGTGCCACCAGGCCCAGTTAATTTTTTTTTTTTTTTTTTTTGTATCTTTAGTAGAGATGGGGTTTCACCATGTTGGCCAGGCTGGTCTCAAACCCCTGACCTCGTGATCCACCTACCTTGGCCTCCCAAAGTGCTGAGATTACAGGCATGAGCCACTGCGCCCGGCCTCGTATAGTTGTTTTTAAATGTATACCTTCAATGTAGAAATAGAATAAGTATTTCTATGGCTATGGTTCAGGAAATCCATGTAACTGCTTGAATTGGGTGCAGGAACTGGCATTTTTACAGATTTGCAGGGAGAATGTTCACAGATATTTCTAGATAAACAAATGGATCAATGCTTTTTACCTTTGCTCTCTTACCAAGTGGGCACTAGCTCCTTTTTAAGTAGGATTTTTCCTTAGAACTTTCTCAGACGTGATGATTCCCTAGCTGTTCTTACATAAACCTCCTCCTTAACTCCCTTTGCTTTATAGAAAGACATAGAGAGACAAGCTGTTTGTGAAAGGAGTCTGAAGATGTGGATCCTCATGGTGGACTCCTCTTCCACTGTGTCTTCTTTCTCACCACCATACCCTGCTATTTTTTATATTTTTAGTAGAGACAGGGTTTCATCATATTGGCCAGGCTGGTCTCAAACTCCTGACCTCGTGATCCATCTGCCTTGTCCTCCCAAAGTGCTGGGATTACAGGCGCGAGCCACCGTGCCTGACCAGAAAACCTTGTTTTAACAGAGAGAACCATTCTTTAGAAAGACTATTATAAACAGTTCCCTTTTAATTATTCCTAAGAATCATATACAAAATTCCTTTTATATATTCCCCTTCACAAACCTTGTCACAACTTACAGAGACCATCTGTGACATGCTTGGACTTTCTGACTTGTCCTATACCACCTCTTC
Source organism: Rhinopithecus bieti (assembly GCF_001698545.2). Lineage (NCBI taxonomy): Eukaryota > Metazoa > Chordata > Mammalia > Primates > Cercopithecidae > Rhinopithecus > Rhinopithecus bieti. The sequence continues at coordinate 448,326 of NW_016820844.1, read as the reverse complement.
CTTAAATACCTAGTTGTTTGATTCTAGAACAAGAGTTTATCATATAAGATTTCCTTTCCTACTGCAATAGTCCTCTCATGTTGATTTTTTAATTGAAGATCCTTTTTCATAGACAGTTATACTCTTTTATTTGTAACTTTCCTTTATACAATTATTCTTTATAACCTTCCTTACCAAAAATACATCTCCACATCCATAACTTTCTTCACATCTCTCTCCTACTTAAAGATTCCTTATTTCATAACCTTTTCTAATCCATAATTTGAATCAACCTTTAGATAGTTTCTGAATTTGACAAAATTATCTCATTAAGAACACATTTTAACTAAATATTTTTATTTAGCACTTCAAAAGTTACCTAACACTCTTCCATGGAGATGGGAAGGTGTCCAGTGGGAGCTGTGGGGAATCTTGGGTCCCATCGGTCTTGTTTTCTCAGCCATTATGGGTTTGGGTAGCCTAGGCTCCCTTTGAAGCTTAGAACAGTCCCTTTTTCAATGGCCCTCTTGCTTAAAGAAGACACAGAGCTCAGCAAGTTTGGGACTCTCATCTGGGCATCTGAGATGCTGATCTCAAATTTCCTCAGGCTGGCTAACCCTGAGGTGGGAGAGGGTGCTTAAAGTAGTCATTAACAATTGCATTTTGTCTATTATTTCTTTTGGTTCTCTCTGCCTGTTTTGATCTGTGCCTATTGTTGTAAACTGTAAAGGCCATATTTAAAAATTGGCTTATAGGAGTTTGAGTTTCCCATTTCTGCCTTTTATAGCTTCCTCCTAACATCAAGGACAGATTGAGTGATAAAAGAGTTTGCCTTCCTGAGGAGTCTATCTGGCAATATTTCCTGAGTGCCTCAACCAAACAGCCCTGACTAGAATAGGATTTTTACCCTCCCCTAGAGTTACTTCTCTAACCTTGTCATAATTAACTGGATTAAGCACACTTTCATATCTTCTATTAAACAAGATACCTATGATTTCTACATTTGAGATCTCAGTAACCCCTCTGGTAATCCCATTGGGGGTCCAAATCCGGGAGTGCACTCCCCACATACAGTAAATGGCATGATCCTGGTTACAAGCAGTCATTCCATCAGCATATTCTCAGGCAGTATTCAAAAATCCCTTGTTTCTCCTCTACAGCACAGCAGGTGGACACTATTTGCAAATCATGCCAAGTTACATCAAACTACAAGCTTCCCTGGATCCTCTGATACCAGCCAACGTTTCCCGTGCATAAAGCTAAATTAGACATGGAAAAAGGCACAAGTACTATTCCCGCCATTAGCAATGTCTCAATCTCTCACAACACATGTAAATTTGATTTTAAGGGCTGATAAAGGGCCTCATTCCTGGTGAGACTGGTTGGACTTATTTCCTCAGGCAGTATGGCACGTAGGCTGTAGTTAGTTGGTTAAAGCAGAGGGGTGCCTGATGAAGTTGGGATGGAATCCTATACTGGAGAACTGGCAGGACCCCCTTCCTCATATCAAGGCACCAAGGTGGCTCCAGGGAGAGTGAACCATTTTTAGGCCAAATTTCTTGGGAAATTAATTTGTACTAAACAGTGTTAGCATAGAAGATGAGTTTTAAGACATCAAATTTGAATTTTCTTTAATCGCCTAAAAAGCATCCTGAAAAAGTGTTTCAGGATGCTCACTGTTGTTATGTCTATCAGAGATACTACTAAACCCAGAAATCCTCTAAGTCCAGAGAGTCCAGTTACTTTCCCTTTCAAATTTCCACCTCCCTTTCCTTCAAGAGCAGTAGGACAATTACCACTGACTCCTGCCAAAAGAACATGGGTATCAAGAATTAGGTGCCACAAAAGTGAAAGATGAGTGGGCTGGCAACTACCATCACTAGCCAATGGAATGTTACAAAGAAGGCACTTTAAATATGGAAGTAAAAAAATGCTGACCAAATTAAGAACCCTTATTGGAAATTTAAACCACGATCTTAGAAAGGTGACCAAAAAACAAAGCCCCTAGGGCGGGACTCTCAATTCTAATGCCATGTAGAGTAGGACTGACAATAACCCAATAAATTCCCCCTAGAGTGGGACTCTAACCAGTCCTAGAAGGAACATGGCTCTGGCATACAACCACGCATTTAGGAACTGAATGGTAATATCAAGTAGCCAGTCATAGATTTAATAGACGATGGTCAAAGAGGGGGCAATGGGTACGTAATCTGAATATGGGACTAGCTGGAGGCCCCATTTTCATTTCCTGGTTTACCCAGAAAGGTCAGTATGGCAAGGAAATCACAGAAACCACATGGTGCCAACTGGCCATTAATTTGGGTCCAGGCAAAGGCTTCCAAAGCTTCGGTGTACAACCAGTAAGTCACCAAGGAAACATGGTTCTGAAAAGAGCCTTTGGCTAGTATACAGCATTACAGCATCACAACTCCAAACTTTATATTGATGGTCAACCTTGATGCTCATCTTGATGCTCCCTTCGTGGTCTCTTCATTTTGATGGTTCCTTCCTTTATGGTCACCAGGCTGACACAGGTGAGCCCCAAAATGGGGACTTACCCAATTTTGGAGGGTTTGTGGCTTCAGAGTTAACTTAAAAACACTTTCTAGACCAACAGGAAGCAGCAAACTGCTCCATAAACAAAGGGCAACCTGTGTGCTAACCCACAGGTAGCACAGCCTGGAGTAGCAGTGTACAGAAAAGTGAGTGCTCCACAGAGCACAAGCTAACCCACAGGCAGAGCAGCCAAGTAGCATCATGCAGCAAAGTGGGCGCTCCACACAGCACAGCTCACCCACAGGCAGAGCAGCCCAGAGTAGCAGCATGCAGCATAATAGGTGCTCCACAGAGCAAGGCTCACCCATAGACAGAGCATCGCAGAGTAGCAGCATAGTACAGCAAAGTGGGTGCTCCACAAAGCAAGGTTAACCCATAGGCAGAGAAGCCTACAGCAACCGTGTACAGCAAGGTGGATGCTGCAGAAAGCACAACTAACCCACAGGCAGAACAGCCCAGAATAGCAGTGTACAGCAAAGTGGATGCTCCACCAGTAGAACAGACAGGAAGGGGAGGAGCAGTGTTTAGCAACAGGAGCAGTCCAGAGCAGGAGTCAGAGCAGGAGCCAGAACTGAAGAAACAGCCACAGTGAAGCACACAGGCTAGCTATATTTATACCCACTATTAATTATATGCTAATTAAGTGGCGTGTTATTCAGAATTTTCTAGAAAAGGGGCAGTGGGGAGCTCCCAGAAACCTATAAGGTAACTTCTGAGTCATGTCCATGGCATTTGTAAACTGTCATGGCGCTGGTGGGAGTGTCATTGTTCTAATGAGCCGTGAGGGCAACTAGAGGTTGCTTTGTCACTATCTGCTGGTTTCAGCCGGTTTTTTTGTTTTGTATTATTTTGTCTGAGACTGAGTCTGGCTCTATCACCCAGGCTGGAGTGCAGTGGCTTGATCTTGGCTCACTGCAACCTCCACCTCCCGGGTTCAAGCAATTCTTGCGCCTCAGCCTCCCTAGTAGCTGGTATTACAGGTGCGTGCCACCACACCCAGCTAATTTCTGTATTTTTAGTAGAGATGGGGTTTCACCATATTGGCCAGGCTGGTCTAGAACTCCTGACCTTATGTGATCTGCCCACATCAGCCTCCTGAAGTGTTGTGATTACAGGTGTGAGCCACTGCGCCCAGCCCACGTTTTTTGTTTTTGAGACAGGGTCTTGCTCTGTCACCCCAGTGGAGTGCAGTGCCACAATCATAACTCACTGCTGCCTTGATCTCCCAGGCTCAAGCAATCCTCCCATCACAGCCTCCCAAAGCACTGGGATTGTAGGTGTGAGCCACCACTCTGCGGAGGTTTTTTTTTTTTTTTTTTACTGCATCCTGGTTTTGATCAGCACGGTCATTACTGGTGCTTGGAAAAACTGATCTCCTACCTCACTTTGGAAAACTCTTTTAGAGATTAAGTATATGACTATTTATAAAGAGCTTAGTACAGTGACTGAAACCAATGATCAATTATTTAAAGTTGCTTTACTCTTGTGAGTGTCATTATTAAATTTTTTTGTTCTTTTCATTATTCTGTATCCCATGTTGTTGTATTTTCACAGTGAATATGAGTCTGCATCCAGTTATGGCCAATGACTTCATATTCTTTTGTGATCTATGGAGTGTCAGATGTGAGTACATTCAGACAAGACAAGACCACCAGAAACCACTGAGATATATTCATCTCTGCTGCTTGTGATCTGGGGTCCTCCTGCTTCCCCTCTGGCTGCTACTATTCTAACAGAAGTAGAAGGAACAACAGAATGGGCAGTGGGCATAATTTTGTTGTATCTTTTTTTTTTTAGAATTACTACTTTTTTTTTACATTTTTGCTTTTAAAAATAGTTTTGCTAAAGTCTAATTGGCATATGATAAACTGCACATAAAGTATACATGTTAACGAGTGTGACATAAGTATTCATATGAACCCATTACCCCAATCAAGACACTGAACTTGCTGGACGCGGTGGCTCACGCCTGTAATCCCAGCACTTTAGGAGGCCATGGTGGGCGAATCACGTGACATCAGGAGTTCGAGACCAGCCTGACTAACATGGTGAAACCCTGTCTCTACTAAAAATACAAAAATTAGCCAGGCATGGTGGCACATGCCTGTAATCCCAACAACTCGGGAGGCTGAAGCAGGAGAACCACTTGAACCTGAGAGGCAGAGATTGCAGGGAGCCGAGATCACGCCATTGCACTTTAGCCTGGACAACAGAGCAACATTCCATCTCAAAAAAAAAAAATCCAAACAAAAAAAAAAAAAAAAAAAAAAAAAAAGACAGTGAACTTATCCATCACCTCTAAAATGGACTTGTCTCCCTTTGTAATATCTTTCTCCTGTTTCACTTTATCCCCTATCTCAAAGGAATCACTGATCTAACCTTTGTCACTGTAGATTAGTTTATACTTTCTACAGTTTTGTAAAAATAGAATCCAGTATGTACTGTATTTTGATCAGTTTCTTTTACTCAGCAAAATTATTTACTCAGCAATCCTTGCTGGTTTCATGACTTAAGTGGTCGTGTGGGGAAAGTCCACATGGCCAGGAGCTTCAAGCTTCTCTAGGAAGTGTGGGCAGCCTCTCAGAGTTAAAGGCATCTTCCAGTCAGCAACCAGCAAGAAGCTGGTGTCCTCATACCTAAACCTGCGAGGAAATGAATTCTTCTACCTGAGTGAGCTTGGACATGGATTCTTCCCCAGTCAAGTGTCTAGGTGAGAATGCATCCTGGTGGGACACTTTGATTAGTCTTGTGAGACCCTAAGCAAAGGACCTAGCTAAGTCATGCCCAGACTCCTGATCATTTATTATCCTGAGATAATAAATGTGTGTTGTTTTGAGACCCTGAAGTTTGTGCTAATGTATTTTGCAGCAATAAAAAACTAGCATATTTTAGGCTGGGCACAGTGGCTAACACTGTAATCCTAGTGCTTTGGGAGCCCTAGGTAGGAGGATCAGTTGAGACCAGGAGTTCAAGACCAGCCTGGGTAATACAGTGAGAAACCGCACCCACCCCTCCAACCCCTTGTCTCCACAAAAAAAATTTAAAAAATTAGTTGGGTGTGGTGGCACACACTTATAGTCCCAGCTACTCAGGAGGCTGAGGTAGGAGGATGGTTTGAACCCAGGAGTTCGAGGCTGCAGTGAGCTATGATTGCACCACTGTGCCCCAGCCTGGGTGACAAAGTGAGACTCCATCTCAAACAAAAAGAAAAAGAAGAGTGACATTTTGAATCAAGTTTGTTTCTTTTGTTGCTTAGTAGTATTTCTTTGCAGGGATATACCACAATATTTTAGCCATTCATCTATTGATAAACATTTGTATTATTTCCAGATTTAGCTAATACAAATAAAGCTATTATGAGTATTTTTGTACAAATCTTTATATGGACACATATTTCCTTTTCTCTTGAGTAGATACCTAGAAGTGCCATGGCTGAATCATATGGTAGTTAGTTATATGATTAACTTTTTAAGAACCTATCAAAATGTTTTCCATAAGTTTTTACATGCATAGGACAAATTTATGAGAGTTCCAGTTCCTCCATGTCCTTTCCAATACTTGACCCTCAGTCTTTTAAATTTTAGGCATTCTAATAGGTGTGTAGTGGTATTTGATTGTGATTTTAGTTTACATTTCCCAAATGACTAATGATAAAGTATTTTCCTGTGCTTATTTGCTAACAATACAGTTTCTTTGAAGTGTCTGTTCATATCTGTTGCCCACTTATTTAACTGGGTTGTTTATCCTCTTAGTGTTGAGAGTACTATATTAAGCATTGTTCATTCTGGATATTAGTCCTTTATCAGGTAAGTGCATTTACAAGTATTTCCCCGAGTTTGTGGCCTCATTTTTCATTTTCTTAACACTGACTTTCAAAGAACTATTTTTAATTTTGAAGAAATCCAATGCATCAGTTTGTTCTTTTATGGATTCTGGCGTCATATCTAAGAAATCTTTGCCTGATCCAGTATCACAAAAATTTCTCATATTTTCTTGTAGACGTCTTGTAGTTTTAGGTTTTATGCTTAAATGTATGAACCATTTTAATTTTCACAAGGTATAGACACAAGTTCTTATATATATATATTACATATTATATATCTATATTTTGCATGTGGATATTCAATTTTTCTAACACTATTTGTTGAAAAGACTATCCTTTTTCCACCAGGATGCCTTTGGGCCTCTTTCAAACATCCGTTGTTTATATACATGTTGGTTTGCTTCTGGATTCTCTATTGTGCTCCACTGACCTACTTGCCTATCTTACAACTATACCATGCTGTCTGGCTTTCTGAAGCTTTATAATAATTCTGTGAAATGAGTAGTTGATAGCCATCCAGCTTTGTTCTTCTTTTTCAGAGTTGTTTTGGCAACTGTAGATCCTTTTCAGTTCCACATTAATTTTGGAATCGGATTATCAATTTCTGCAAATAAACCTCCTGGGTTTTGACTGGGTTAGTGTTGAATTTGTATATTAGTTTGGGAATAACTGTTATCATAACAATACTGAATTTTCTGGTCTAAAAGCAAGTTTTATCTCTCCAAGTATTAACATCTTCTTCGATTTCTCTCAGAAATATTTTGTAGTTTTCAGCGTATAGATATTTCACATCTTGTCTCAAACTTATCCCTAAGTATTTCATATTTTAATTTTATTATAACATTTTTAAACATTTTATTTCTGATTGTTGCTAGTATATACAAATGCAGTTCAGTTTTTTATATTGATCTTGCATCCCACAGACTTTCTGAACTCAAGCATTCACTCTAGTAGCTTTTTGTACATTCTGTCTGATTTTCTACATGACATGGCTATGTCATTTGAGAATAATGGTTAAGTGCTATCTTTACAATTTGGATGATTCTTACTTCTTTCCTTCCAATTTTCCTTCCTTCTTTTCTTTCCTCCTTCTTTTTGCCCCTAATTTCACTAGCTAGAATTTCCAATACAATATTGAATAGAAGTGGTGAAAGTGAACATGACTATCTTGTTTACGACCGTAGGGGGAAAACATTCAGTCTTTAAGTATAATGTTAGTTGTAGATATTTTGTAAATACTCTTTATCACATAAGGAAGTTCTCCTCTATTTCTAGTTTACTGAGAGTTTTCATCAATAATGAATGTTGAATTATGTCAAATGCTTTTTCTGCCTTATAGTGTGACAGTCCTCCACCAGCTTGCTTAAGGGTGATATCTGCTACTTGAACATCATTTACAGAACATGGTGAGTTAACCAAATATTTTACCATGTATGTATAAATCTCAATAAAACAAAGAAATTTTAGAGTTCAAATCTATAAACTTTAAAGTATTGACTTTGTAATATGTTTAATTTAAAAGTAAATTAAAATATATGAGTTTGTACCTGGCATGGTGGCTCACATCTGTATTCCCAGCATTTGGGAGGCTGAGGTGGGCAGATCACGGGTTTGTCGAAACCAGCCTCAATAACATGGAAAAACCCTGTCTTTACCAAAAAAAAGAAAGAAAAAAAAAAATTGGCCAGGTATAGTCCCAGGTACTTGGGAGGCTGAGGTGGGAGGATCGCTTGAGCCTGGGAGGCAGAGGTTTCAGTGAGCCATGAATGCGTCACTGCACTACAGCCTGAACAGTGCCAGACCCTGTCTTAAAAAGAAAATATATATGTATATTAGTTTGATAAACTCCAATATAACTTTTTTACATAAAATTGACTTTTTAAAGTTTATAAATATAAATATTTAAATATGTTATTTAAATCCAATTTTGCTGGAAAGCCTAAACACAATGTGGAAGCTATTGACTTGTCTATTATCAATCTTACATACTATTATAAAACAAATGCTATGCCATTATAGCTTCTCCCAACTATCCAAATGCTTGTGGGTCAGGTGTGAAACCTACAAGATGAAGAAAATGAGGCTTTATCTAGGGGTGACAGTTTTGTGGAAAGAAATGAGTATCAGGGAAGGCTACACAATGCAAAAACAAAATTCTGTGTGGACTTGAACCCAAGGCATTTAGCTTACCAGACAAGTAAGTGGAATGACAAAGCAACAATTCCCTGTCATAAAAGTTAATTTATTTGATATTATAGTTAGACATTTAAAAACACACCAGAAGAATTTTAGAGTTTGAAAATGACAAGTCGCATTTTGTTTTGAGCAGGAAACATATCAAGACAAACTTACTTCATACAAGACATTATTGTAATCCCAGTGACTCAGGAGACCCAAGCAGGAGGACCACTTCAGGCCAGGAATTTGAGATTAGCCTAGACAACATAGCGAGATCTTGTCTCTAAGAAAATAAATTAGTCATTGTAGTAGCACACACCTGTAGTTCTAGCTACCTGGGAGGCTGAGTTAGGAGGACAACTTGAGCCTAGGAGTTTGAGGCTGCAGTGAACCATGATCCCGCCACTGCACTCCAGCCTAGGTGACAGATCAAGACCCCATTTCTGGGAGGATGGGAAAACCAGACATTGACAAGGCCTGAGCAGAGCAGGCTGCCAACTGTAGAAATTGCAAGTTACAAAGAAATTCTCTGTTTTCTACCTTGACATCTATAAAAAGTTGCTCTAAAGAAAAAGAACCAGCTCTGGCCAGGCATGGTAGCTCACACCTGTAATTCCAGCACTTTGGGATGCCTGGGCAGGTGGATCACTTGAGGTCAGGAGTTTGAGACCAAGCCTGGCCAACATGGTGAAACCCTGTCTCTACTACAAATACAAAAACTAGTGGGGTGTGGTGGTGCTCGCCTATAGTCCCAGCTCTCAGGAGGCTGAGGCAGAATTGCTTGAATCAGGGAGGTGGAGGTTGCAGTGAGTCGAGATTGTGCCACTGCCCTCCAGCCTAGGTGACAGAGCAACACAGAAGAGAAGAGAAGAGAAAAGAAGACAAGAGAAGACAAGAGAAAAGAGAAGAGAAGAGAACTAGTTATTTCCACTGTTTTCAGAACAAATCAACAGACTAAAGTTAACTCGTGTTGACAGTATGTGAGGTTACAATGTGATACTTACTGTTCTTGAGGAGATGGAAATGTTCAGAAAAGAAGCCACACAAAGTACATGGCAGAAGAGCAAAAATGCAAAACAGGCTTAAAGAACCATGAGAGTTTAGAAAAAAGCAATAGATCAAAGGGATCAAGAATGGGCATTAGAAGATGAAACTGAAGACAGAATAGGGAGTAGGTTCCAGGCATGGAAACAGGACATTCTCTATGAGGAAAAGAGAACAACCTGTTTAGTTGGGCATGAAACATACATTCTCGGTAGAAATAATTTTTTTTTTCCTGAGACGGCATCTAGCTCAATCACCCAAGCTGGAGTTCAGTGGCACAATCTTGGTTCACTGCAACCTCCGCCTCCCAGATGCAAGCGATTCGCCTGCCTCAGTCTCTGAGTAGCTGGGATTACAGGCACCTGCCACCACGCCTAGCTAATTTTTGTATTTTTAGTAGAGACGGGGTTTCACTGTCCTGGCCAGTGGTCTTGAACTCCTGACCTTCGATTAAAGCCGATTACAGGCACCTGCCACCACGCTAGCTAATTATAGATATTGTATTTTTGGTAGAGACGGGGGTTTCACTGTCCTGGCCAGGGCTGGTCTTGAACTCCCTGACCTCATACCTGATCCCACCTGCCGCAGCCTCCCAAAGTGCTGGGATTACAGGCATGAGCCACCACGCCCGGCCCGGTAGAAATAATTTTCATAACTTGGCTAGAAAATGTATATAGCGACAAGTAATGGTTTAAAACCCAGACTAAAAGGATAGAAGCTCTTTTGAAAAACTTTTTGAGAAGTTGCTTTCTCAAACTAACCTTTGAAATGTATTTCTTATCTGTCAGGAAGGTTGGAAGATGGGAAGCTTAGAAGTGGAGAAACCAGAAACTTTTCAAATAAGGGCCCCAGATGCTAGGCCATGTTCCTTCAGCCTCTGAAGTCAGCAGTGAATACATGTGACACAGCATTTCCTCCACTATGCTATGTGCCACGAATCCATGAAGGAATGAATGAAAAGAAAGCAAATGTGCGGGAATAATCTATATGAGTTGGCAAGTCATTGGAGGTGGAGATGTATGTCTAATGGGTGGGAATGCACAAATCTGTAAATATGTGTCAAGTGAACCGTTGGGTACATGCGGACAAGGAATGTGGAGGGAACATGAGCTGATACGTGAGAAGGAGCACATTTCAGAATCAAAATTATTCTGCTTTCTAGTACTGGCTTTGCCACTTATCAATCTTGTGACTTAAGGATGTTTTCTACTCTAAGTCTCAGCTTTATCTCTAAAATGAGGTTAATGATACATGTTTGTGAAAAAAATTAAGTTGGATAAAATAAAACAATGTAAATGACTCTTTTTTTTTTTTTGAGACAGTCTTGCTCTGTTACCCAGGCTGGAGTGCAGTGGCACCATCTCGGCTCACTGCAAACTCCGCCTCCTGGGTTCACGCCATTCTCCTGCCTTGGCCTCCCAATAAGCTGGGACTACAGGCTCCTGCCACGCCAGGCTAATTTTTTGTATTTTTAGTAGAGACGGGGTTTCACCGTGTTAGCCAGGATGGTCTAGATCCCCTGACCTCGTGATTCGCCCACCTTGGCTTCCCAGAGTGCTGTGATTACAGGCATAAGTCACCGCGCCTGGCCATGACTCACATTTTATTGTCCCCTAATATATAGCCCTGAATAGACGGTGGCGATTTTTTATGATAAGGTCCTTTTGGTGGCATTTTCAAGAGGAATATCTCAGGCCATGTGGTTGCAAGTGCAGATTTAAAATAAGGAGAAATCTAGGCTGGAGACAAGTTTGCCAGCATTCAGCCTTTCAGCTGTACTATGTCACCTACTCTGTACTAGGGCCAGAGAGGAAACAATGGCTGGTGAAAGAGCAACTGATACTTCTGAAGCCAGGAAGACATAAATAATTAGAACAAAAGAGAGGGTGAACAAGGAATAGTGTTGACAGCGCAGCCCTCAAGTCTTGGGTCCTTCTAAGTGCAGGATGAAAAAGGAAGCCTTCACGACACATAAATTCTTACGAGACAGTGTTTCTCTTCTGGGAGAAATGGAAACTCAGAAATCAGTGCTCTCAAAGGGAAATTAGGTATGATTTCTTGGGAGCCACAACCCAACCAGGCTACAAGGCTTTCCAAATAATACAGTCCTGAGTTTGAGCCTCAGAGAAGGCAGGTATATTTTCAAGTCATGCATTGTATCAGTTGCCTTTTTTGGTAGATAAAATACTGTATATGCTAATAATCATTAACAAAAAACCATTCAGGTAAAAGAAGAAATCTGAGTTTTAACAAAACTGAAAAACACTCAGAAGAGGACTATATGGAATGACAATTTGTTTTTCATCTTCTGGATCATCCCCTGAGGAAAGCAAAGAAAGTTCCCTCAGGATATTCCATTTGGCAACAGCGGAGCAGAGGAATGTTACTTTATTCATTTATTCAGAGAAGTACTTCGCTGGGCACTGTTCTAGAAGATGGGAAATACAAGTGATCAAAATATAACCTACTCCACAACTCTCAAATCCAGCTCCAAAAAACTTTTAGTGTGGAGGGTGGCACAGTAAAGATAATAAGCCAATAAATAAGTAAAACACAGCATTTCAGATCTGTATATTATGACAAAAAAAAAAGGGGGGCTAAATTGGAACAGGAAACACAGATGGGGTGCTCAATTACAAGATGGCAGTTAAAGAAGGCCTCACTGACAAGATAAGTTCCCAGTGTTAGGACCCCAATATCCTTCCTTACAAAGGGTGGGGATCCCACCCTAGAAAAGGAATAGCAGTTCAGCTGCCCCACAGCAGCTGTGGCAGCGCTGTTTCTGGATACCTTCATGGAGAAATGCACACACTGCCCTTCATTTCAAAGATGAGCATCAGTGTTGTCTTCAGAGAAGATGCAGCTATTGTGGGGTTAGGGTTTCTCTCCTCAGGTCACTAGTGTAGGTGCACCTGCTGAGAAGTTTCAGCCACTCCACCTGCAATAAGAAAGACAGATAGTTAATGAGAAAAGCAAGAGACAGAACCTGTGAAGAACATGTGACCATCAATCATTTGAATGAAAGGGGGCAAACTTGAATGAAAGAGGACACATTTGTTTATTTGTGTTTGTATAAAGGTATTCCAGACAGGTACACAGGAAACGAAAAGTGGTTCACTGTAGTATATCAAAGATAAAACACAGCCAGGCCTTAGTTTAAATGACAAAAATAGATTTTATTTAGTAATCACTGACAGTGGGAAACCATCTGGGTTTCATAACTGGCACATATCAAAATCAGGCTCCACAGAGCCTGGGAGACGAGGGCCCTATCTTCAGACGTTGACTGAAACAAACGGTAAATTCCTTTGGCGGCATCAATTGAGTTTTCTCAGGCAGGCACTTGAGGAGACCGGGGCTATTAGAAATTGTTCAGGTCTTTATAGGCCAAAGTGGCCACCTAGTCCAGAAGGGGGCTCAGAAGAAGCCGCCTAGAGTTTGGTCAAAAAGAGAATCGTTGCCAAGTAGATGAGGGAACTGGGCGGCTGGGGGCTTTTGGAGATGGGATGGTTTATAGTATTTTTTGCATATTCAATTATTAAACCGTAGCAATGAAATACCTAATCGAAATCACAAAACGAAACAGTTTTAGCTACATTATCCTATCCATTATCGCCACAAGATGGCGATAGCGCTTCTCAATTCGCCTGCGGGACAGACGAGGGTGCGGCCCCGAGAACTCCCTGTGCCAACAGCAGCGTTTCGTTAGTTCAGTCGCCTGAACTCCTCTGCATGTAGATTTCTCTCAGGGTAGCCCTTTGTTGACCAAAAAAGAAATACGTTCACTGATTTGGCCAGCTTTTTTTTTTTTTAACTTTTTTTTTGGAAGGGAAAGGGAGTGGTCATGGACACAAAAATACAGAGAATCCTGCACTTCCCAAGGCTCGTCGCGGAGGCTTCAATAGTTACCAACATCTTGCCCATTTTGTTTCATTATCCGCACCCACACTGACAGATGAGGGAGTCTAAAAAATATCCAAAACATGAAATCCCAAATATGTGATTTTAATCATGAATATTTTCACAAATACCCTAACAGATACGGATATAAAGAAAATACACTAGATTTTACACCTAAGAAAATTTTAAAAATGATGTGTAACATTATCCAATACCTAGCCCTTAAAGAAAGAAAATCCTGAATTGTCTCAAGTATTTTTTATACTGATTTTGTCTGACTGAGATCCCACCAGATCCAAATACGGCATTTGGTTGCTGTTCCTCTTGAATGTATTAAAATCCATAAATTTACCCAAGTCTCCAAGTAGCCTGACTGCTCTTTGAAAAAGGAATTGAGACCATAATCTGGGTGGGAATTCTCACTGATTATGGATTGTCATTGTTTTTAAAACATTCTTTGAAAAGTGTTGTGGAAAAAATGGTTTTCTTTCTTTTTTTTTTTTTTTTTTTTGAGATCTGTCGCCCAGGCTGAAGTGCAGTGGCACGATCTCGGCTCATTGCAATTTTTGCCTCCCGGGTTCAGGCGATTCTCCTGCCTCAGCCTCCCAAGTAGCTGGGACTACAGGCACGCACGACTACGCCTGGCTTATTTTTGTATTTTTAGTAAAGACCGGGTTTCACCATGTTGGCCAGGCTGATCTCCTTCCTGACCTTACGTGATCCGCCCGCCTCAGCCTCCCAAAATGCTGGGATTACAGGCGTGAGCCACCGCGCCCGGCCAAAGGTGTACTTTTTATTAGAGTGTTTTTAAAAATACTCAAATTATCTGTCACGGTTCCTTGCCTATACCCCTAAAAGAGAGGGGAGGAGTGGGGAAGCGGGGTGAAAACAGAAATAAAAAGAAAACTGACACACAGAGGAGGAGTCCAAAAGCCCAACTCCCATTAAGTCAAGACTTCCCACAGTTCTTTAAGCCAGCAAATGAATGTAATTTAAACTGCTTTAAACTTCATATAAAAATAAATCATTTTTGGTAAATCAATAAACAAAGAGGCATCTCCATGACTACTGGTGGGAGTATGTGCTCCTCCTTTTCTAAAACAAAAAAACAGCAGAGAGCCCTGAGTTGGAAACATGAAAAGCATAACTTTTTTGAGTTGGCTATTATTAAGTGTAATATGAGACGGACCACTCCATTCCTACATCTCTTTTCTTTAACCAATGCATTTTGGCTACAGAAGAAATTATGCCTTTTCTTAGTCACTATTCAGCACATCTACAACATCCAAAATTGAACAGTACTCCAAGAGGGTGCTAAATGACTACATGCCACTTTAACTGAGTCTTCCAAAAACTGAGACTTCTGCTTATAAGGAATGTGGTACACATTAGGACTACTGAGTCCCATGGTCATCCATTCATTACCTTACCCTTTCTGTATAATGCATAGAAATGGGTCCAAAAAATGTTGAGATATGAGGTATAAAGTGTTCAGTAAGTTCATAAGCGGTCCTGCTAGCAACAGCAAAGTGAAGCATATCCAAATTTAGAGTGTTTATCTCAGTGAAGACAAATCCCTGCCTTATCCATGACAAAATACTTGCAAGAATACAAGAATACTTCCCCTGACATATGGGGCACTTAGCAGCATCAGTATCCAGAGGTCAGCCTTGGTGAGCTAAGTCTATACTACAGAGCTCAAGTATCACCTCTACCATTGCCTGCCATCCTGGTCACATTGTTTACAAATAAATCACTTGGGCAAGCAGTGGGGTGATAGGAAAAGAGACTACATAACAGCCACATGGTTGATGTGTACCTGACTGTTGATAGCCTCCTCTTAAGAGTGAGAATTTAGGTTAGCATTCATATGGGACATTATTCTCATACTCTGGGACCATTCTGGGAAATTCGTCCATATCACCATTCCCCAAAGCTTCTTGTCAACACAGCCTCCACTTTTGCCTACTTAAAATCTCTGTCTATCCAAACCATTAACCGTGTACATTCAGTTTAAATCAGTGTCTTAGGTCACTCTCCTTCTAGAAAAAGTAAACAATGGCATTCAGTACTCCAAATTGTGCTGAGTGACAGCAATTCTTTTTCCTATTGCCATTTATGGACATACTTGAGCTATGGCTTCTAATGCTACTGTTACAACTGGCATCAGTAGTATTAGCCAGCTTATATTGAATGCTTACTATGTACAGGACATTGTTGTAAGTATACCAAAACTATTTGCTCAAGAGGTACTATTACATCCCCCTTTTTAAAATGAAGGGAAAAGCCAAAGGAAAAAAAAAGAGAAAAAAGCCAATTCTTCAGGAACTGGTTAGTAATGGGTTGAACTTGTAGCATTCAGTTTTTCTTTTCTTTCTTTCTTTTTTTTTTTTTTTTTTTGAGACAGAAACCCCTCTGTTGCCCAGGCTGGAGTGCAGTGACAGGATCTCAGCTCACTGCAACCTCCGCCTCCTGGGGTCAAGTGATTCTCCTGCCTGAGTCTCCCTAGTAGCTGAGATTACAGGGTCCCGCGAGCACATCGGGCTAATTTTTGTATTTTTAGTAGGGATGGGGTTTCACCATGTTGGCCAGGCTGATCTTGAACTCCTGACCTCAACTGATCCACCAGCCTCGGCCTCCCAAAGTGCTGGGATTACAGGCATGAGCCACCCCACCCAGTCCCATTCAGTTTTTCAAGCAAAGTATTTTTTGTGCTTATTCTTAAGGGGACACTAGCAAGATGAAAATAACCCGTAAGGTGATCATTTGTTTCATTACCCCTTAGGCAAGTTAGTCTTCTGAGTAACAGAATTAGCTGGGTTCATTTCAACTTAACTTTGTGTAGTTTTCGAAAACCTAGCCTTTACAAATTTTCACCTGTGGCTGGACAATATGCCCATGAGTCAGTCGCAATCCTCCTTTTCTTACAAACTCTGCTTTTTATTCTGATTTCTATATCTTGTAAGATAAAGAAGCAAGTTATTTAGCTTGGAAATATCATCTGACTATTTGGATTAATAGAGAGGGTCAGAGGCCCCTGTAACATAACAATAATGTCATAAAAGTAACTTAAGTTCTATTTATTCACAGAATTGATAACAGTTCAGTTATCATTAGTATGGGATTACAGTGAAGGAAAAGAACTTGAGTGTATATTTTCTACATAGAAATATATACAACAAACCAGATAGCAGTTCAAAGAGATATATATTTTAGAAACTCTACAGAGAGTTTTCAAAGGCTAGACAAGTGTCCGAGAAAAACCTCAAAAAAGAAATTTCATAAAGCAGACAATATTAAACTGGGCTTTGAAAAAAATAGGTAGGACTTGAGTCAACAAGAGAAAAGTGTGTATTTGATAGTGGATTTAACAAAAATACTAATTGCTTTAGATGCTATTACTCTGCTAAATTTAGATCCATTTTAAATAAACTAGATAGTAACTCAAGTTTATATACAATTACTACCTTTGAAACCTAAAGCCAGTCATAGTGGGAGCTTCCAAATGCTTTATAGACCTTAGATTTTTACCTAAGAGACACATGACTGAATAGTTACAACCTAGAGCAACATCGTTTGTTGGATGACTGGTTCTCATTTGTGACAACCTGAGTAAGGGGGAACTTGTTTTCCTCACTTCTAGGCAGTCAAAACAGTATTTAAAATACTAAAGAAAGGAGTTTTAAAATTGAAATTGACTTATTTCAGAAAAGAGTCTGGGATAAATGTCCTCAAGTTTTCTGCCCTAACACCCCGAATTGTCCTGTTTAGGCTTCTAATGCCTTTGCTTATATAGATATACCATAAAGGGAAAATAGTATTCTAATTAGAAATAAAGCATTGATCAGGCTGAAAACTACGGCCTTCAAATTCCATTGCAGCCGGACTGGATGGCTCACGCCTGTAATCCTAGCACTTTGGGAGGCTGAGGCTGGTGGATCATCTAAAGTCAGGAGTTCGAGACCAGCCTGGCCAACATGGTGAAATCCCGTCCCTACTAAAAATACAAAAATTATGCGGGCATGGTGGCGCATGCCTCTAATCCCAGCTACCCGGAAGGCTGAGGCAGGAGAATCGCTGGAACCCGGGAGGCGGAGGTTGCAGTGAGCTGAGATCGCGCCACTGCACTCCCGTCTGGGTGACAGAGGAAGTCTCCCTCACAAAAAAAAAAAAAAAAAAAAAAAAACACAAACTGATTATGTTGCCATAAACGGTCCCTTTTAAAAAAAATCGCTCTATCCAATGAAAATTGAGAAATAAACCTCTTTCCCGAAAGCGATAAAATACTCAAGAATGAGAAACTGACAAACTGACAGTTTACTGAGTTTGTTAAGGAAGGCCAAATAAAGGCGGGGTTTGAATTCCTTTAGCACACCCAAACCGACCGTGGAATTCCTGGATACAGCAACTAATCAGGATGCAGAGAGGAAGGGCGGGCGCTGCCCGGACAAATTCAAACTGATAACCGCTGGAATTTGGCACTGTTCCAACTCACTATCCGCTGGGGGACCGACGAGTATTTTAATTGGTTTCGAACGTATAATAGAAAGTCTCCCCATCTCCTTACTTAACTCTAAGGGGATTAGAATGGCAGATCTAAAAAAAAAAGTCATCAAGGATTAGTTCAGACTGAAAAACACAGTAGCGAATTACAAGTACTTATCAATGGCCAGCACAGGAGGAATACAAGCACCAGCTCTCTCTTTGAGAAGATGGGTGGCTCTTAAAAGAGCCGTTAGGGTTGAGAGTTTGCAACCAACTCACTGTTTACTTAGCGCTGGTGTACTTGGTGACGGCCTTGGTGCCCTCGGACACGGCGTGCTTGGCCAACTCCCCCGGCAGCAGCAGGCGCACAGCCGTCTGGATCTCCCTGGAGGTGATGGTCGAGCGCTTGTTGTAATGCGCCAGGCGGGAAGCCTCACCAGCAATGCGCTCGAAAATGTCGTTCACAAACGAATTCATGATGCCCATGGCCTTGGACGAAATGCCGGTGTCAGGGTGGACCTGCTTCAGCACCTTGTACACATAGATGGAATAACTCTCCTTGCGGCTGCGCTTGCGCTTCTTGCCGTCCTTCTTCTGCGCCTTAGTCACCGCCTTCTTGGAGCCCTTTTTCGGGGCGGGAGCGGACTTCGCTGGCTCTGGCATAGCGAACAGTAACTACAAAGCTCCAAGGAAAAAGAAAAACAGAGTGAGCAAGGTATGACAAAGGCGCTTTTATATAGAATCGCTTATGCAAATAAGGTGAAGAGTTGAAGTCTTGTGTCTGATTGGTAGTTATTCAGGGTAACGTCAGCGGTCAGTTCTGCCCAATCAGGATTCGCAAATCCAGAAGACGCACTACCATTGGTTGAAATTAAACTGCAGTCCTAACCAACAACACGTCTTCTTTTTCGCGCCCAATAATGTTTATAAAAAGCGCCGCCTGGCGTGTTTGTTTCGTAGTTGGTTGAGGTGAGTTAGTTGTGCTCGCGATGTCTGGACGTGGAAAGCAGGGAGGTAAGGCTCGCGCAAAGGCCAAGACCCGCTCCTCTAGGGCCGGGCTCCAGTTCCCCGTGGGCCGAGTGCACCGCCTGCTCCGCAAGGGCAATTATGCGGAGAGGGTCGGGGCCGGCGCACCGGTGTATCTGGCAGCGGTGCTGGAGTACCTGACCGCCGAGATCCTGGAACTGGCGGGCAATGCGGCCCGCGACAACAAGAAGACCCGCATCATCCCGCGTCACCTCCAACTGGCCATCCGCAACGACGAGGAACTCAACAAGCTGCTGGGCAAAGTCACCATCGCACAGGGCGGTGTCCTGCCCAACATCCAGGCAGTGCTGCTGCCCAAAAAGACTGAGAGCCACCACAAGGCGAAGGGCAAGTAACTACCTGGACTAGTTTGTGGCAACTGGAGTAAAACGAGTCCAAACCAACGGCTCTTTTAAGGGCCACCCACGTCTTCTCTAAAAGAACTAACATTTCTTCCATGTGAAAGAAAATGAGACATGGGGAAAACTTCAGTCATAAGTTACCCAACCTTACACCTTTTGAAGACAGTGTGTAGCGAACACCGCAGATTTAAAAGAAAAACTACAGGGAAGGTGGTCCAGATTCTACCACGTTTAAAAGTTAGGATGTGAACAGATGTATTAGGCCACTACTTAATTTTAAACTTAGTGGGTGTCCACAGAGTGCCAGTGGCTTCGTGAGTTTTTGAAGCACTTTGGCACAAGGGTTATTGTCCTGGCTAGAATTAAGCAGACAGCTATTCCACGCGGGCCAAGGGCGGCAAGATGTCCCGCCGCTACGTGCTCGGCACGGTGACCCTGCGCGCGACGTACTGCACTACCAGAACTCCGAGCTGCGGATCAGCAAGCTGCCTGCTGCGAGAGCTCGGCGGTGACGCCGCTGTAGGAGAGCGAGGCTGCAGGACTTTGTGACACGATAGTCCACCTCCCTGCAAAGGCTCTCTCAGAGACACGTCTTTCCTGATGGATAGCTGTGAAGCATTCTCTTACCCACCCCACTGCATGTTTCAAAGTATTCCTTTAAAATGAAGTGAGTAAAATACTGGGATGACGTTATCTGGAGCCCAAGAAAGATTTCTCATTTGGAAAGGCCTAATATCCTAAGTTGCTTACCCAGAAGAACTTGACAGGATAGTTATTTCTAATAAACCTTAAAACCCTTTCAGGAAATTTGAGGTAAAGTGTTAGCACACAGACTGTTAAAATGTCTTCCTCACAGATACGGGGGAAAATACATAGAGGATTATAATATGGTTCAACACATGATGAGTATTAGAAATGTACTTTAGAAATGAGTATTAGAAATGTACAGTGTTGGGCGTTCCTGTGACAAACAGGCCTCCTAGCAAGACTGGCAGATTTCTGTGGAGGAGGGTTATTTAGTACGATAGTGCAAATAACTTTTGGTGTTGTAGCTAAATAAGGAATACTCATGCCAAGATTGCACAATCTTGCCTCCTACCTCTGTTCACTGAACTCTGATGTAATTTATTTATTTATTTATTTTTATTTTATTTTATTTTTTTGAGACGTGGTCTTGCTCTGTGGCCCAGGCTGAAGTGCAGTGGCGTGATTTCGGTTCACTGCAAGCTCCGCCTCCCGGGTTCACTCCATTCTCCTGCCTCAGCCTCCCAAGTAGCTGGGACTGCAGGCACCCGCCACCACGCCCGGCTAATTTTTTGTATTTTTAGTAGAGACGGGGTTTCACCGTGTTAGCCAGAATGATCTCAATCTCCTGACCTCGTGATCCGCCCACCTCGGCCTCCCAAAGTGCTGGGATTACAGGCGTAAGCCACAGCGCCTGGCCCACTCTGATGTAATTTTGAGAAAAAGACATTAACTCATTTTTCTTGCGTATTGTAGACACTTTTGGCTGTCTGGTAACATGGAAAATCTCAGAATGATGTTTTAAGTATATAAAATGCCGAAGTTAAATTACAGTTATCAGAGTATTTTTAAAACTTGATAGTGATAAATGGCCCTATATAGTTATGTTGTTAATATAGTTAACACATTATATGATTTGGTGAGCCTAATTGCTGTTTACTAATTAGAGGAGTATAAATGTTTAAAGATAACTCAGCAATTGTAATGAGAAATGAAATATCTAATGTCTTTTGGGTTACAAAGTAACAGGTACTGAGATTTGTGGCCTAAATTCATAATAAAGTGAAATGTTCAAGTTCAGTCAAGGTTAACTTTTTAAAAATAGATATTTTACTACCCAAACTCACAGACTTCCCCTTCAGCACCCTCCAATTGCTGAATTTTTATCCTTAGGGGCGTTGTGACATATAAATATGGACCTCAGGTTAAAAACTCTTGCCTTAAAATTTGGTCAACCTACTCCATTTCTTTTCAGCTCCTTTTCTCTAGATACCGCCTATCTGGAATTTCTTTAGCACTTAGTCTATTGACATCTTGTAACATTTTATTGTTTCTGTTTCTTGTTGTTAAAATATAACTACTTCCAATCCTAGTATAAATATGATGTTCTGGAACAGAAACAAGTGCTGACAATTAGCAAAAATAGGTACTTGAGACGCCCCCAAAATAGTAAAATGTTTGGCTTTTGATGGATTTTATACTGTGTAGCCCAAATGATAATTTTACTCATTTTTGAATTGTTCGTCTTTAAAGGTCTTTCAACTTATTTAAATTAATATTTAATAAATTTCACAATTAAATGTACAGTGGTTGGACACAGGATGTATTTTGCAAGTGTAACTGTTACTGGAAAGGGGTCCCAATCCAGACACCAAGAGAGGGTTCTTGGGTCTCTCTCAAGAAAGAATTCGAGGCAAATCCATAGAGTACAGCGAAAGCAAGTTTATTAGAGAGGTAAAGAAAATTGTTTTGTTCTATTCTAAGGATATTTATAGTTATTTCTTGATTACATGCTAAACAAGGGATGGATTCTTCATGTGTTTTCTGGGAAAGGGGTGGGCAATTCCCCAACTGAGAGTTCCTCCTCCTTTTAGACCATATAGGGTAGCTTTCCGACGTTGCCATGGCTTCTGTAAATGATCATGGCACTGGTGGGAGTGTCTTTTAGCATGCTGATGCATTATAAGTGTGTATAATGAGCAGTGAGGATAACCAGAGGTCAATTTCCTCGCCATCTTGATTTTGGTAGGTTTTGGCTGGCTTCTTTACCTCATGCTTTCATTAGGAAAGTCTTTGTGACCTGTACCTTGTGCCAACCTCTTCTGTGACTCATTCTGTGAATACAAATGCCTTAAGCTTCTGGGAATGCAGCCCAGTAGGCCTCAGCCTTATTTTACCCAGCTCCTATTCAAGATGGAGTTGCTCTGATTTAAACGCCTTTGACATAATAAAGTTTGCTGCTAGATTTGTTTTGTAATGTGAAAGAATGTTGAGTACTCAGAGTTACTCTGTTTGAACTAAGTTTATCTTGATAGTCAGTTATCCTATTAGAAAAGAGACTGACTAGCATCACATTTTTTAAAATGTTATACTGTGTGTATGTTTACTATCAATTTCAGAACTAAATTTACCGTCAATTTCAGAAACTAAAGAGTCTGACAAACTCAAACATCCTTGTAGGGGAAGCCAAATTTTACCTCTATCCTCTTAAGAGTTTTTATGGCTGGGCCTGATAATTAAACTGACATAAGACAGATTAAGAGGAGAAAAGCATATAAATTTATTTAATATAAATTTTATGTGGCATGGGACATGGGAGCTCTAATTACAGACCCCAAAGAAGTAGCAAAACCTAAATGCTTTTATAGTAGGTTGAACAGAGTAAATTGTGAAAATATAACTGTGTAGGAAGGCTAAAGGAAAACAACAATTATTTTAAGGAGATTTGCTTTTACAGAATTCTCTTGGTTTCAACTTCCTGTCCTTGATGAAAATGTTCTTTTCCTTTTGGTACAGGGAGGACATCTTCCACATCAGGCCTCCGAGCCCAAGCTAAGCCTGTGACATGCACATATACATCGATGGCCTGAAGCAACTGAAGATCCACAGAAGTGAAAACAGCCTTAACTGATGACATTCCACCATTGTGATTTGTTTCTGCCCCACCCTAACTGATCAATGTACTTTATAATTCTCCCCACCCTTGAGAATGTACTTTGTGAGATCCATCCCCTACCCCCAAAACATTGCTCTTAACTCCACCGCCTATCCCAAAACCTGTAAGAACTAATGATAATCCCACCACCCTTTGCTGACTCTCTTTTCGGACTCAGCCCGCCTGCACCCAGGTGAAATAAACAGCCTTGTTGCTCACACAAAACCTGTTTGGTGGTCTCTTCACACGGACATGGGAATTTTAATTTCTGCTTTTAGGGAGGAAAAAGGGAACAACAGTGAGAGTGCCTTTCTGCCTTTCTTGTACCTACTCTTGTAAATTGCCTTTATCTCAAAATCTTATTCCAAAATGGCATATTTTGGGATGGCATATTCTGCCACGTTTTACCATTCATTGCTATCCTTATTGTCACTAATTGCTATGCGAAAACTCATGAAATCAGATACAGAAAATGGCTTCTGATTGGTGAGAAGCTCAAGTAGAGAAATATATTTGTTAACTAATGCTGGGGAAATACAATTTTGAAATCTCCCAAAGAATATAAATAATTTTATTATTGAATAAGCATTAAACCAGAGAGTTGCTTATCACAGGCAATCTTAGGAAGAGATTGCAAAACCAGAAAGAAATCTTGCTTTCTTATTATGTATAGCCACGTTGGATAGGTTTTGCAATTCGAAGTTAGGTGACAGCTAAAGTTTGGCCTATTTTCTCGCTGGAAACTGGGAGACAGAGCACTATCTTTTTAAATGATGAACATTTCAAAGAGATGGCTCTCCAGGCATTGAGAAAATATTCTGTTATAAAGCCTATTTAGCCATTAAAAGGATTTGCATACATTTTAAAAGGACAGAGAAAGACATCTTGAAAGCGATGAGAAAGGAAGTCTCTTGTTTACAACAGATAATTAAGCCTGTTATTTTTAATTTGTACTTACCCTTAGATTAAGTATTCAATTAATCTATGCTACCTTACCCTCTTTACAACATATACTGAATTCAGCTACAGCAAGTTACAGCGAGTCATATCAATTTTGTTTTGTTTTCCAAAGATGTATGGCAAGTTTTCTTTTATTGCAATGTAAATGCAAAAATTTTTAAAGTATTTTAATGAAAAGTTTATCTTCATTTACTTTATGACATTTAAGTGGAGTACTTTGAAAATACTTCAAGCATTGCTGTAAGGAACTCATTGAAATAAAGAGTAGCAAGAAAATCACCAGATAGGCTGGGTGCGGTGGCTCATATATTCAGTATATGATAAGTTCCTCAAATCAGTGGGGGAAATAGGTCATGTATTGTACTGACTAACCAGCTGATTAACTTTTTGAAAAGTTATTTCTATATACAAGAAATAAAATCCTTATTAGTACAGTTAGATTATTTAAAATGGTTCTACCCAGCATTAGTTAAGGTTGTAGGCATATCAGAAACTGCTACTGGTGTAGGGGCCAAGAGAAAACCTCCCTTTTGCCCTCTGAAAGTTTACTGAAAATCAACTGATAAGAGAATATTAATAAGAGAAAAGGCATACAAATTTATTAAGGTACAGGGCTGGGGACCACAGAATAATTACCTCAACCCCCTAGTGGGGTACAGAAGCTTATATACCCTTTCTCAGAGGCAAAAGAGGAGATGGGTAATGTAGACAATTCTTTGAGGAACAGTAAATGATTATTAGGGAGAAGGAATAGACCAAGGAGAAAGAAATTAACTTGTAAATGATTCTCTTTGGAATCTGAATGAGATCAAGAGGCCAGCTTTATCTTGTGGGAAAGTCCATCTAGGTATGGTTGCATTCTTCAGTCTTCTTTTCTGCAGTAGATAATGAGGTAACCGAAGGCAATTATGCTTCTTTTGGTAAGAAGCTTTCTTGGTCATATCAGGAAATTCCAGAGAAAGTCCTTCCCTGAAAGAGAAACAAGACAAAGTTAGAGGGACCTTGATTCTTAGACTTGTTTCTGAGAACCTTCAATTTTCAAAAGCACCCAGGATTACCAAGCTCGATATCTGGGGGGATAATTCTCCACCCCAAACACTGGAAATGAAAATAAGTAGAAGATAACTTAGCAATATACCTGAACGATCTTTAAATTCTATATGAGTCTATCTTGTATTGCTAGGAATTTAGCATATGGAGTATATTTCCATGGTATATTAAGGAGAAAAATGCCACAAAATAGCATAGTTCCACACAAATAATGTTAAAGAAAACATGTATATATGTAAAGATAATATTTTATTCTTTTGCTTAATGTATCTTCTATAATGTTAACATTTTGTTATGAGGCAGGAATCATGTTAAATGAAAAAAGGAAGAAAACAGCCTAGGTCTTGAGGATTAAAAAGGACTGAAGGAGAACAAAAGGGAGTAGTGCACAGCAGGCCTGTTTCCCTTTTAGGTCCCCTCCCCCGACGCGGAGGGACTTCCCGCCAAAGCTCTTCCGGTTTTCAGTCTGGTCCGCAGGGTTTACCCATAAAAGAAAGCTGCCATCACAGGCAGCAGATCTTTGTTCTCTGATCACTTGATAATGTCAGGACGCGGCAAAGGAGGTAAGGGTCTGGGGAAAGGGGGTGCCAAGCGCCACCGCAAAGTGCTGCGCGACAACATCCAGGGAATCACCAAGCCAGCCATCCGGCGCCTTGCTCGCCGCGGTGGCGTGAAGCGCATCTCCGGCCTCATCTATGAGGAGACCCGCGGGGTGCTGAAGGTGTTCCTGGAGAACGTGATCCGGGACGCCGTGACCTACACGGAGCACGCCAAGCGCAAGACGGTCACCGCCATGGACGTAGTCTATGCGCTGAAGCGCCAGGGCCGCACCCTTTATGGCTTCGGCGGCTAAACTGCATTTTGAAGCCGTGTCCTTCTCTAAAAAGGCCCTTTTTAGGGCCCCTAAGCTTTCAACAAAAGAGTTGAAATGACAGCAAAGTGAGTCTCTTAATAGGGTCCTTGTCAGTGAGTTCTCTTATCCTGTTTTAAAAAGATTAACTCGGGATGTCGAAAGTGGGCTGATGACTACAGATGGCCCTGGGCCGAGATTTCCCAAGGCCAGAAGAGCCTCTGCTGGCCAGTAACTTCTGGCGGCTGCTTGGAAATTGCCCACAGCCGGTTTACCGCTCGGATTAGTTTAGAAAGCCAAGGGGTCTGGGGCCTAAAAAGGGGCGGGCTAGAACTTCCCTCTGGCCCTTCAAATACGTCTGGGGAGAGATGAGGGGTTTGATGGGGCTCCATTAAATGCTGGAGCCTCCAGGAAAGCTTAGTGGTGGCTGGTTTAAGAAGACGTGGGTGGCACAGAGCTCTGCATGTGGGGAGCAGACCATACTTTTACTACTGTAGAAGACAGCTGGGTAGTCTTAAGAGTCTTAGTAATAATATTCCTTTATATGTTTGCCTTCTGATACGATTTTTAAATACTGAAATATATCAAGTATACAAAATGCGCTGGTGACCACACCACTTATTCAACAAGTGCAGTTAAAATCCTCATGTCCCTTCTCAGTAGCACAGCCCTCCCTTTTTCCTATCCTAGAATTAACTAATATTCTAGGATAAACTGATATTCTGAATTTGGTGTTTACTGTTCCTACGCGTTTTATTTTTAACTTTAGATGCACATACCCCTAATCTATTTTAAACGTCTTCATGAATTTTTACATTTGCTCTTGAAATATATCCGTGTTGAAATGTGCAGTTCTACGTTATTTTCACCATTAATCTAGTTTTCTAATGTGTCAGTAAATACGTTATTCATTTCTGTTGATTTTTTTTTTTTCCTCATTACAAAACAGCACTGTACACACCTGTGCATTTTCTGGTTCCATGAAAGTGGAATTATTTGGTAAAAGTATGTACATATTCAACATGAGTAAAAATGAACAATTTGCTTTCCAGGATAATATTTTAAAATTTACACTCCCATATTCCACCAGCAGTGCTTCCGAATTATTGTTTATCAGCATTTCCTAATGTCAGATTGGAGTTTTTTCAATGAGATTTTTGGCTATTTGGAGATTTTCCCACTTTTCTGGGAATAGCCTATTCAGATTCTCTACAGTTTTTATTTTATGAGTTTTGATTTGTAAATATTTATATATTTGAGTTTAAACTTTGTCAGTATGTGACAAATATATTCTGTCACCTTGTGGGTTCGTTTTTAACTGTTCGTGATATCTTTGGATGTACAGAATTTTAATAATGTTGGATTTATATTTTTCATAGTTTTGAATGCTGCCTTTTCATAAAGGAGTTATCTGCCTTCCACTTTCCCCAGGAGCTGCAGGCATCAATCTGGGGAGAAAAAAAAAAGTATTTAGGCTGCTTATCTTCTGTTTGGCTTGAAATGGAAGTAAGGCTTTTCTTTTTTTTTTTTTTTTTTTTTTTGAGACGGCGTCTCGCTCTGTCGCCCGGGCTGGGTACAGTGGCCGGATCTCAGCTCCACTGCAAGTCCGCCTCCCGGGTTTACGCCATTATCCTGCCTAGCCTCCGGAGTAGCTGGACTACCAGCGCCCCGCCACCTCGCCCGGCTAATTTTTTGTATTTTTAGTAGAGATGGGGTTTCACCGTGTTAGCAGGATGGTCTCGGATCTCCTACCTCGTGATCCGCCGTCTCGGCCCTCCCAAAGTGCTGGGATTACAGGCTGAGCCACGCGCCCGCCAAGGCTTTTCTGAAATAGCTCTAAAAGTACTTTAAGAGCAGAGCTAAGGGAAGACCTCACAAAAGATTGACCTTACTCTCTAAATAAGCAATGATTAACAATACCTAAAATTTTCAAAGTATTATAAAAGGGACAAAACAAAGGGTGAAAGAGGAAAGTAATTCCTAAGATACAATGAAAGTTTGTTGAAAAGTGTGTTAAATGCTTTACATGGATTATCTCATATCTCATATTTTTATGATAGATTTTACTACTCTTATTTTAAAATGGCAAAATAGAGGCCAAATCAAATAACCAATTCACAAATGTTAGAGTCTGTGACCCAAACTTGTAATTTTTAAATTTTTATTCTTCCAGGAGCATAAATTCAAATTGCCCTGAACATACACTCACTCAAACCTGTAATATTCTTAATCACATTCTCTTAGTAGATAGAGAAGCCATCACAGAGAGTAGTAGTGGTGCTAGTCCTATAATGGAGAATTTGGGGAAATGTGTCAGGACAGGTACAAAACCTGCCTGTCACTTATCCCAATAGGAATTAATTATTTTCATGTGTCAGTTTGTGGGCCTACCTGAGAAAGTCATTTTCATTTTGTGTCTATATAGTTATGTTATTGTTAAAGAAATCTGCAGCAATGTAACATGTCCTTCCCTGTCATTTTTCATGTTCCAAGCCCAGTGGATTAAACACTCCCTTAGGAAAAACTGTAGTAAGTGGTGTCGCCAGAAAGAATTGTAATCCTTTGCATAGTGCCCTAGTGGGTTTTAGGTCAAGTTCTGCTCATTGAGTGTCTTATGGTATAGCACTAGCCATGCATGGAGTTTGAGCACTTACAATGTGGCATGTGACTGAGGGAGTATTTAATTATATTTTAATTAGTTTACATTTAAAAACTGGTGCTGGATTCAATTAGATAACATCCAAGTATGCTTGGAACACCTTAGGGACATGAATCAGAATCTTCTTATTCTAATTACAGTTGACGAATTCCCCATGAAAATTTATTTTGATATACTGTAAAAGTGTAAAATACCCACCAGATTTTGAAGATTTGAAATGAAAAAAGAATGCAAGATATTTAATACATTCTGTATTGACTATATGCTGAAACTGTATTTTTGATACATTCTGTCAAATAGGATACATTATTAAAATTAATTGTAACTTTTTTTTTTTGGAAACAAAGTCTCGACACTCTTGTCCCCCAGGTTGGAGTGCAATGGCGCCATCACAGCTCACTGCAACCTCTGCCTCCCGGGTTCAAGAGATTCTCCTGCCTCAGCCTCCCGAGTAGCTGGGAATACAGATGCATACCCGCCCGGCTAATTTTTTGTATTTTAAGTAGAGACGGGGTTTCACCATGTTGACCAGGCTGGTCTTGAACTCCTGACCTCAGGTGATCCACCCACCTCGGCCTCCCAAAGTGCTGGGATTACAGGCATGAGCCACTGCGCCTGATTTTTTTTTAACTTTTAAAAATGGTTACTGGAAAGATAAGATGTACATGTATGATGTGTATTATATTCCCTCCCCCCCCCTTTTTTTTTGAGATGGAATCTCGCTCTGTTGCCCAGGTTCGAGTGCAGTGCCATGATCTCGGCTCACTGCAACCTCTGCCTCCCAGGTTCAAGTCATTCTCCTGCCTCAGCCTTCCAAGCAGCTGGGACTACAGGTGTCCCATTAGTCGAAACCATGCCCGACTAATTTTTGTATTTTTAGTAGAGATGGGGTTTCACCATACTGGCCAGGCTGGTCTCGAACTCCTGACCTTGTGATCCACCCACCTCAGCCTCCCAAAGTGCTGGGATTACAGGCATGAGCCATCGCACCTGACCGTATTATATTTCTATTTGAGTAGTGTCTTAAGAGTAACAAACTGGCTTTCAGACACTTATAATAGGACAGAAAAATCCTAGTTCAAGAAAGAATGAGAAAATAGGAGAAACCAAATGAACAACAAATTTCCCAGGCCGGGCACGGTGGCTCACCCACCCGGTTCACGCCAGCACTTTGGGAGGCCAAGGTGGGTGGATCACCTGACGTCAGGAGTTCAAGACCAGCCTGGCCAACATGGTGAAACCACGTCTCTACTAAAAATATAAAAACTAGCCAGGCGTGGTCACGGGCGCCTGTAATCCCAGCTATTCAGGAGGCTGAGGCAGGAGAATTGCTTGAACGCAGGAGACAGAGGTTTGCATTGAGCCGACACAGTGCCACTGCACTCCAGCCTCGGTGACAGTGAGACTGTCTCAAAAAAAAAAAAATTTTTTTTTCCTTTCCTTCACCTATATTCCTGAAGACAGAGATAAGGTCTTCTCCCAGCTGTACTTATACCTCAGGTAATATCAAGAAAGCAGTGACATGATATATTACACTTCATGGGCATAGAGTTGTGACATTTACTCCTTTGTATTAAGGACTTGAAGAATGACTAAGTTTTTCCAGCTCATCTAAGGTAGAAAGCCATGCCATTTTCTTAGGTCCATTGACCTCTTTACTTCCAACTTCTAGGTTCAGATACTAGATAACAACACAGACCAAACATATGATTGCCAAGTCCCTAACCACAGTTAAATAAACCTCCACTTTTCAATCCCAGAGCTACTCTCAGTTTCCCAAAGGATGGGAAAATCTGAAGCAGGCAATTATTCTGTGCAAGTGTTCTTCAGGAGGCTGTAACAATTGCTAGATTAAATTGCTGTGGTCCAGAATCACACAGCAATTATTGTAAAGCACTGAACTACTCTTTAAAAAAAAAAAAAATTTTATGAGACAGGAGACAATTTAGCACATTCAACTTTATAACAATCTAAGAGATTATGAAATATACAAATGAATAAAAGAGCCCTATTTTTGTTGCAAATTAAGTCAAATTAATACACATGACTAATGAGAAAATAAATGACAGAGATATACGGTATAATGGGAACAAACGAGCATAATGGAATGTTGTTCTGATTCTAACGATCTGAGCAAATTAAGCTTTGCATCCATTTAGCTATTTGTGAAATAACATTGTTCTGAACTTTTTGATTCCTTCCAGCTGTTCAACTCTGTGCTATCAACCGGGCATGGTTGCTCACGCCTGTAATCCTAGCATTTTGGGAGGCCGAGGCGGGTATGGATAGCCTGAGGTCGGGAGTTCGAGACCAGCCTGGCCAAAATGTTGAAACCCCCATCTCTACTAAAAATACAAAATTTAGCCAGGCGTGGTGGCAGGCGCCTGTAATACCAGCCATTTGGGAAACTGAGGCAAGAGAATCGCTTGAACCTGGGAGGCAGAGGGTTGCAGTGAGCCAAGATCTCGCCATTGGACTGCAGCCTGGGCAACAGAGCTAGACTCTGTCTCCGGGGGCGGGGGGCGGGGGGGAATCTGTGCTATCGAGAGAAATAAAATGAGATCATGTTGAAGGGAGTGAGAAAAGGGGTGAGGGTGAAAGCAGGAGAAAGTTATGGCCACTTCCACCCAGTATTTCTATTAAAACACAAATGCACTTCCAGAATTTTGTAAAAAGCAAAAAGGACTGAAAGTAAATTTTATAAAATCAAGATGATATGTCCATTTGCAAAAACAGTTTTTGCAAGTCTAAAGGTAATAACAGCAGATAACTTCAGAGTAAAAATTTTAGTCTATAAAGAGTAGTCAGGTATACCTGAAGGTAGAATTCATTGGCATAGTGTATCTTAGTTTTTAAATTTTATTTGCGACAGAGTCTCGCTCTGTTGCCCAGGCTGGAGTGCAGTCAGGTGATCGCGGCTCACTGCAACCTTTGCCTCCTGGGTTCCAGCAATTCTCCTGCCCCAGCTTCCCCAGTAGCTGGGACTACAGGCACATGCCACCACGCCCAGCTAATTTTTGTATTGTTAGTAGAGACGGGTTTCACTATGTTAGCCATGCTGCTTTCGAATTCCTGACTTCAAGTGATTGCCTCCTATATAGGTATAGATATAGATCAGTGCCTTCTATATAGGTAAACAATAAATATAATTACTTGTTGATACATTTCTTAGAATATTAATGTAACCCCAAAATTGCTGATAGGATAAATAAGACTTAGATGAACAGTGAACATATGCTTTGCATGTATTTAAAGTTTTCCAATACGACCTTGCTAATCTCCAAATGCTCAAGGGCGGGCAATATCCCCAAAGACTAGAACAATGCATGGCCAAATATGTTTTAAATATATATACAGACACATATACATTAAAAATTTCCCTGTGAAACTGGCCTGCATTTCTAAATCACAAATTTAGCCAGGTAACAACCTAGCTTAAAATTCGTGGACCCTTTCTTTCACTTGGTTCTTCCAAAAAAGTTCCACACTGCTTATCACCGGCATAGCCATTCTAGCCTCCAGTTACACAATAAAACCCACCTAACTCTGCTCAGACCCTGTGCTGCTGGTCTTCTCCTCTACTCCAACTTCTTGCTTCGGGGCGGACTGTCTCTAGTCTCAGTCTGTTTCCCCTTCTGGATCCAGTTGCTTTTCCTTTTCCTTTTCTATAAGCTTTGTCAAAAGGAAAAATTACTGATTGAACCAATTGACGCTGAACATGCCTTAAAAACTAGTAAACTATTCAAAAATCTCCGCGATGATCTCACGTTCCGTTTCTTCACTCATGAGAAAAGCTGTGCTCCTCCCCTTACCCTTGCAGACTATCCTGCCTGGTGGTCTGGCATCTTCCCGATGTCTTGTGGGCTGGAGAGGTGGAAACGGGGGGTGAGACGGAAGCAAGCAAGGCAGAGCTGGGTACAGCCTAGAAGGGGTTAAAAAAGGTAACTTGCTCGAGCGAAAGCCATACGTACTGGTTGGTAGGCCATCGGGAACCAAATTTACAAACACATAAACTCAGTTAGAACTCCTTTAAATGGTGGAAAGCACACGTGACACAATAGGCTTTCAGCAAGTTCTAACAGGAAGTCACAGCACTCGACACAACGGAAGTATCCATTTTCGCGCCAAGAGCCAGGAAGCACTTTCTGTTAACGCAAGTTTCCTGCATATCCTTAATTTTTTAGGCGCCATATTCCTTACTCAGTACTAACAAAGTACATGTGGCTTCCCTTTAGCCTGTATTCGATTACAAGCACTGTACGCATTACTCAGTGTAATGAGATCATAACCCCTTTAAAGAGATCACCATTATTTAAACCTGGATTAGGAACACGTGTTTGCAGCTCTAATATCGACAATTTAAGTGGCTCTTAAAAGAGCCTTTGGGGTTGGGCTTTAAGACGCTTACTTGGCAGGTTTACTTAGCGCTGGTGTACTTGGTGACGGCCTTGGTGCCCTCGGACACGGCGTGCTTGGCCAACTCCCCGGGCAGCAGCAGGCGCACGGCTGTCTGGATCTCCCTGGAGGTGATGGTCGAGCGCTTGTTGTAATGCGCCAGGCGGGAAGCCTCACCCGCAATGCGCTCGAAGATGTCGTTGACGAAGGAGTTCATGATTCCCATGGCCTTAGAGGAAATGCCGGTGTCAGGGTGGACCTGCTTCAGCACCTTGTACACGTACACGGAGTAGCTCTCCTTGCGGCTGCGCTTGCGCTTCTTGCCGTCTTTCTTCTGGGCCTTAGTCACTGCCTTCTTCGAGCCCTTCTTGGGCGCAGGAGCGGATTTCGCTGGCTCCGGCATGTTGAGGGCGAAGCTACAAGTCGATAGCGGACTAACAGCAGATGGAGAAAACGGGAAGTAATGGGAGCAAGGCACCAGGAGTCGTTTTTATATAGAACCTCTCATGCAAATAAGGGGAAGAGTTAAAGTCCTGTATCTGATTGGTGGTTATTCAGGGTGACGTCAGAGGTTAGGTATACCTAATCAACCCAATCAGCAAATCCAAAAGACGTACTTCCATTGGTTAAAATTAAGCTGCAACTCTAACCAATGACATATCTTCTTTTTCGCGCCCAATGGTGTTTATAAAAGGCGCTGCCTCTGTACTTTCGTTTTGCTGGCTACTTTAAGGAAGTTGTGACCAGTATGTCTGGACGTGGCAAGCAAGGCGGTAAAGCTCGCGCTAAGGCCAAGACCCGTTCTTCTCGGGCTGGGCTTCAGTTTCCCGTGGGCCGAGTGCACCGCCTACTACGCAAGGGCAATTATGCAGAGCGGGTTGGGGCCGGCGCGCCGGTGTACCTGGCTGCGGTGCTGGAGTACCTGACTGCTGAGATCCTGGAGCTGGCTGGCAATGCGGCCCGCGACAACAAGAAGACCCGCATCATCCCGCGTCACCTCCAGCTGGCTATCCGCAACGATGAAGAGCTCAACAAGCTGCTGGGCAAAGTCACCATCGCGCAGGGTGGTGTCTTGCCCAATATCCAGGCCGTGCTGCTGCCTAAGAAGACTGAGAGCCACCATAAGGTCAAATAAGGAGCGAGGTTGTGAAAACTGAAAAACAAAGGCTCTTTTCAGAGCCACTCTCCACTGTCCTAGAGAAAGCTGGACACAATTATGTTTGTTTCACTTCATGTTTGTTTCATTAAATCACATTGTAAAGCGTTTCTTTCCCGGTTGGGCTGGAGCAACTCTTTACAATGTTTCTAGATGTAACAATCCACTGGAAGGCAATGAAGACCCACAAGTTAGTGTAGGATACACCGGAGAAGCTTATTCAGCAGGGGTAATAAGTGAAATCAAACCTGCAAATCCCTGAAGTCTATTTACTAATTCCAGAGTTTATGTTTGTTTTTGAGATGGAGTCTTTCCCTGTTGCCCAGGCTGGAGTGCAGTGGTGCGATCTCGGCTCACTGCAACTTCCACCTCCCAGGTTCAAGCGATTCTCCTGCCTGAGCCTCCCGAGTAGCTGGGATCATAGGCATGCACCACCATCCCTAGCTAATTTTTGTGTTTTTAGTAGAGACGGGATTCCACCATGCTGGCCTGGCTGCTCTCGAACTCCTGGACCTCAGGTGATCCGCCCGTCTCGGCCTCCCAAAGTGCTGGGATTACAGGCGTGAGCCACCACGCCCAGCCTCCAGTGTAATAATTATATTACATTAATAGTGTTGTCAAACAGCCATAAAAATGGGATATACTCGCCACTCTTTAAAGGCAAATTTTGCAATTCTAAGTATTCTTGAAAAGCAAGAAAGGTCAGCCTGATTCTTAAGTGGTCTAACTCTTAAGAGTAACTTTACCCAGGTGATGAAAGTCTAGTGACTCATTTGCATTACAATTTGATTCCGATGGGAGGAGAATATGGTATGCAGAATTTCCTGAATCCCATATTTGTAAATCCTTAGTCCCATTTCTTTGGAGCAGGTGTATTAATGCACTCTTTTAGTAACTCAGGATACAACATGGCTTTTTCTGTCTCGTTAATTTGTATTATCAGATTTATTAGATCAGGATTGCTATTGCTTTTGATTGCTTGTCCACATTAATTTACCTACCCTAGGAAGCCCTATGAGTTTCCTTCCTCCACACCAACCCCCAACTTGATATTACTTGCCTGCTTTTACTTCATAGCCTCAAGGCTTTCTGGCTATTTTCACAAAATGCCAAACACGTTTTCTGTCTTAAGGCCTTTGCGCTTTAAATTCCCTCTTCCCTGATAGCTACCTTTCTCACTTTTTTTTCAATCTATGTAGGTCTCACAGAGTGAGACTCCATCTCAAAAACAACAACACAAAAAAACCACACAGAAGAGATATTTGGTGCCAACCACTTATGACTACATATGCAATATGAATGTGCTTATTTAATTCTCACAACCTTTTGAGGTGAGTATTGTTTGGACTCTAATTTGGAAAAGAAAGTGTTGTGTTACTTATCTAATCAGATTCTCAATTCGTAGGAGAAAAAGCTATGTATACTCAGCCAGTATGCCTGTCAAGTTGCCCCCCACACTGGGCCAAAGGGGCTCTAGACCACCTTTTTTAACTCCTTTGTGGGTCACTGAGTGAGGACTGCCCTGGGGAAGGATGCAGCCTTGAGTGGGGAGGAGCTCTGCAGCTGAGGCAAATACTAAAGAAGTTCACAGCTGGTGTCTATCTGCTAACTGTGCTCTCTGCAGTTGGGCTGCAAGCCCTTCCTTGAAGGAGGATCTGGGCAGTGTATTTCCATGTCTATGATATACATTAACATGAATATAAATATCAATGTTAAGGTCGATGATAGTATCTGTGAGACTGACTTCAGCATGTATAAGTGCATAGCTGGTATTGCTCTTTGACGTTTTTTCTTTTTCTTTTTTCTTGTTTTTGAGATGGAGTTTTGCTCTTTTTGCCCAGGCTGGAGTGCAATGGCCTGATCTCGGCTCACTGCAACCTCCACCTCCCAGATTCAAGCGATTCTCCTGCTTCAGCCTCCCGAGTAGCTGGGATTACAAGCGTGTGCCACCACTCCCGGCTAATTTTGTAATTTTAGTAGAGACAGGGTTTCACCATGTTGGTCAGGCTGGTCTGAAACTCCTAACCTCAGATGATCTGCCCGCCTTGGCCTCCCAAAGTGCCGGGATTACAGGCATGAGCCTGTAATTACTTTCATCAGGGAATGTGAAGGGGCGGGGGGGTCTTTTCTTTTTAGAGAAATAAGAAAATGTGCAGACTTTCTAAAAATCTTTATTAGTTTGGTATACTCCTGTAAGAGTTTTAAATGCCTCAATCATTGCACATGGAAGGTGATAGAAAACAATTACAAAGGAAATGGAAGATTTTCTACTGACTTTTCCTACTCCAGATTCAGCAAATCTCTTCACTTTTCCCGTTCTGAGAAATAATCCAGTTTAACCCCATACTGAAGAAACTTCAGAATGAATACTTGAGGCTCAAAGGAGAGGAGAGGGAACCTTTAAAAAAAAACATGGAATGAGTTTCTGTAGTATGGTGGTTACCACGTTTGCCTCACACGTGAAAAGTCCCTGGTTTGAAACCAGGTGGAAACACATTTACCAGGCGCAGTAGTTCATGCCTGTAATCCCAGCACAAAAACTTAGCCAGGTGTGGTGGCAGCTGCCTGTAGTCCCAGCTACTTGGAAGGCTGAGGCAGGAGAATCGCTTGAGCCCAGGAGACGGAGGTTGCAGTGAGCTGAGATTGTGCCACTGCACTCCAGCCTGGGCGACAGAGTGAGACTCCAATCTCAAAAACAACAACAACAAAAAATCACATAGAAGAGATATTTGGTGCCAACAACTTATGGGCTACATATGCAATATGAATGTGCTTATTTAATTCTCACAACCTTTTGAGGTGGGTATTGTTTGGACTCTAATTTGGAAAAGAAAGTGTTGTGTTACTTATCTAATCAGATTCTCAATTAGTAGGAGAGAAAGCTATATATCAGAATATTATCTACTCAACATGGAACACACACATGACTGCCTTTTCTTAACTATCTGGTCTCATGTGCTTTAGTCTAAGGTATATAGAAACTTGGGTAAGAATTGTTTTTTTGTTTTTTTGTTTTTTTTTTGGCGGAGTCTTGCTCTGTCGCCCAGGCTGGAGTGCAGTGGCACAATCTCAGCTCACTGCAACCTCCGCCTCCCTGGTTCCCGCCATTCTCCTGCTTCAGCCTCCCAAGTAGCTGGGACTACAGGCGCCCGCCACCTCGCCCGGCTAGTTTTTTGTATTTTAGTAGAGACGGGGTTTCACTGTGTTCGCCAGGATGGTCTCGATCTCCTGACCTTGTGATCCGCCCGTCTCGGCCTCCCAAAGTGCTGGGATTACAGGCTTGAGCCACCGCGCCCGGCCGGGTAAGAATTGTTAAAGGGAGATGTTGAAAGGTCTGTCAGAAGAGTATCATGATCGTATTTGAATTAATAGATACGGAATGAGAAAGAATAAAACTAGACTTAATTATTCACACAGTGTTTACAATAGTTTAAAGTGAATAGCTAAAGATTCCTGAAAATGGGAATCACACTTATATACTTTTTAAAAATATATTTTTAAGACACATACAATTTAAAAAATGCATACATACATGCTTTTCCTCAGTTCCACCCTTCCCCTTCATCTTCATACCTATTACAGATGGATTGGTTGTCATGCATTTCTTGTAAGGAATAATTCTGATAAAATCAAAATAGTAAAGTCACATCTAAAAATATGTGAAGGTTTATACCCCAGAGGAGCTGCATGATTTAAATAATTAACAATGACAAAATCTGAGAAATACATGTGATAATGGATAATGAAGGGTGCTTAACTAAGGACAAAATAATGTAATTTTATATCAGGCTAACTATTGACATGGCTTCACTTACCTGGGAAGCTAGATTCTGTGTGAAATAGTAAACACCTGGGAGGAATATTGATTGTTTACGAGGCTGACTGATACCTGGACTCAGAACTGGCCATCAGTAAATCAACTTGAGATCACAAATATTCCTTGGAATCACACAAAGGAAAATACCAAAAAAAAAAAAAAAAAGGAGATAAAATTGCTGGTGTACATTGATATTGCTTGACTTATTAAAGGCTAACTTTATTCACAACAGAATTGCTACACTTTTTTCTATTTACAGCAAAATTGCTATTTTTGAAGAAACCAGTGCATTTTGTAATTTGCTTGAAGCTATAAGATTTTATAAAATTGTCAGACTAGAATTAGAAAGTATATTCAGGGATTGGCCTGTCTGATTCTATCTGGTACTCCTGTAGCTTTGTACTTGCTATTTCCTAGGCCCAGAGTGTTTGTCCTACCAACCTCTCCTTGGGTAACTCCTATTCATTCTTCAATTTTCATAATATGGCACCTCCTCAATGAGGTATTCTCTTATTCCTAGTTCACATTATGCCTTCTGGGTTTACCAGATCAGGTTTTTTTTTTTGTTTTTTTTTGTTTGTTTGTTTTTGAGATGGAGTCTTGCTCAGTAGTCCAGGCTGGCGTGCAGTGGTGCGATCTTGGCTCACTGCCTCCTCTGCTTCCTGGGTTCAAGTGATTCTCCTACCTCAGTCTCCCAAGTAGCTGGGATTACAGGCACGTGCCACCATGCCCTGCTAATTTTTTTGTATTTTTTGTACAGATGGGGTTTCACCATGTTAGCCAGGACAGTCTCGATCTCCTGACCTGGTGACCTGCCCGCCTCAGCCTCCCAAAGTGCTGAGATTACAGGCGTGATCCTCCGCGCCCAGCCCAGATCAGGTTTTTAACTCCGTATCATCATCGCTTCTCAGCCTTTTGACTAAGATCAAGTGTTTTCAGCCTTTTGGCTAAGATCATCATTCTTATCGGTTTAAACTCTGTATCAATGACTATATTTTGAAAGTAAATATCTTATTCATATTTTCATTTAATATCTGTAAACACAGCAGCATATAAGCTAAAAGAGGTCAATATGTCAGCCATCAGGAAAAAGATGAGTCACTCAAATTGGGTACTTTGGGCTGGATGCAGTGACTCATGCCTATAACCCCAACACTTTGGGAGGCCGAGGCAGGCAGATCACTTGAGGTCCAGAGTTTGAGGCCAGCTTGGCCAACAAGGTGAAACCCCGTCTCTACTAAAAATACAAAATAATTAGCCAGGCGTGGTGGTGGGCACCTGTAATCCCAGCTACTCAGGAGGCTGAGGCAGGATCTTGAACCCGCGAGGCGGAGGTTGCAGTGAGCTGAGATTGCACCACTGCACTCCAGCCTGGGTGACAGAGCGAGACTCTGTCCCAAAAAACAAACAACAACAACAACGAAAAAAACCAACTGGGTGCTTTGAAGATTGACAAAGAAGTGAGCAAGGTGTTAGGAAGCCACAAGAGATAGTGCAGTATATTGAAGCTAATACCATATATAAGTAATTACCACACCTAGGCCCAAGGGGCAATGGGAGGAAAGAAAATCTGGAAGCAGGAAGAACTCCTTCCTCTCTCTGACATATTTTTACTTTTCATCAGCCAAATTTGACCAGAAGCCAAAAGGCAAGGATCAAATTCATGTACAGATCAACCTCCTAGGAACACAGGATGAAAGAAGGGGACAGTGAATCTCGGCTGGCAAAAGTAAATATCTAGCACAGTCCATCCCTTTTGTCCTTTGGCATGTACTATCCTTTTCTCAAGTGAAAAGTCTGCATTGCATTCCAACATGGAATTTGTGAAATCACAGTCAGCTCATGGGGGTGATGCCAGTTTGTTCATAATCCTACTTTAAAACTAAAATGTTAGTTGTCACCTTCCTAAAATGTACTGGGGTAAAAAGTGAGAAGTACCTAGTTAACATAATACAAGCTGTTACGAACCTTGCTTCTGTAGCTGATCATGAGGCTTAGGTTAGTAATCACAGCTTTCTTCTAAAATTCATTTCTTAGGCCAGGTGTGGTGGCTCGTGCCTGTAATCCCAGCACTTTGGTAGGCCGAGCAGAGCAGATCACTTGAGCCCAGGATTTCAACATGAGACTGGGCAAAATGGCAAGATTCTGACTCTACAGAAAATACAAAAAATTAGCCAGGCATAGTGGCGCATGCCTGTACTCCCAACTATTGGGGAGGCTGAGGTGGGAGAATCACCTGGGCCCGGGAGGTTGAGACTACAGTGAGCCATGATCATGCCACTACACTCCAGCCTGGGCACCAGCCTGGGCAATGAAATGATACCCTATCTCAAAAATAAATAAATAAAAATAAAATTCATTTCTTGTTATCCTGACTTCCGTTAGCACATTGGCTGAATTCTTTACCCAGTAGTATAAAATATGCCTTTATTCCTGTGGGATCTGTGTCCTTGTGGTCTTTATCTCATTGTCACAATTTTTAATTGACCATAGCTTGTGGGCAAAAAACATTTAGAGACTTCTTTGTTTGTTTTTTGTTTTTTGTATTCTCTAACCTCCGTTGTACAGCAGACACCAAACTACCTCCTAGAAATTGGGAGCAATCACTCCAAGTAGAGGGACACTTTGCCCTGCATATCGGTTCAGTGATATGAAAAGACTAAAATGGCCAGAAGCAGTTTTCAGGTTTCAATTGATCTGAAAAGTGACAATGCTCTCTAGTGGAAACATTTATCCACTGGGCACAAAGACACCCATTCCCTCAGAGCTCAATCAAGGTCACAGGGATAGGATACAAATTGTCCAAATGGATCACTGAGTAATAATGAGAAGTGGCACTCACACCTCTACCTCTTGACTCCTAGACATGTGCATTCTGGATATAGAGAGATGGCTCTACATATTGGCCACTGTTTTGATACTTATTAATACTATCACATTGGCAATTAACTATCAACATAAGAATTTTGGGGAACACATTCAGACCATAGCAGTTTCTAAGAGGCGGGAGAAATCCAATGTATCAAATAGTGTTGAGAAATCATATAAGTTGAGGACTAACATAGCCATTTCAACTTGTGAAATGTAATAGATCAGTTTAAGTGGAATGTTGGAGAAGAAAGCAAAATGAAGGAGTGTAATAAAGAAATGAGATGAAAGCAATAAAATAGGGGTTTGATGACACTTAGAGGAAATATGGCTATAAACTGAAAGACAGCACTATCAATAGCTGAAAGGAAAAGTGAAAGCAAGAGAACATTTCTTTCAGATGAAAGAAATAAAAGCTTTGAATGCTGAAATGAAAGATCCTATAGAGATCAAATAGAATATTTTTTAATAATACAGGAGAAGAAGGAAAATATTGCTGAACTATTCCCTTGAAAGAAAGAGGGTTTTTAATTATTTATTACAGAAAGTTTAGAAATTCAGACGTAGAAGACTGCATGCCATTGGTAAAGGTAGAACTGGTAGGTTCAACTGTGCCAGCCTGTCTCTTATTCTTCTCAGAATCACTGTAGTGAATGTGTCAGATTAAATATTCAAAATGTCCTTTCAAAATAAGCACAAGGAAAGAGGCCTTTTTCTAGGCCTGTGACATCAAAGATACAGCTTTTCTCTCTTTTATGGAGAAGCACATGCAGATCAACCCAATTTCCAAAACATCCCAGCAGAAAATGCTGAAAAGCACTTTCATTCACAGCAGCTTTCTGAATGGGGTTGAGGAAGGCCCTAAGCAAAGGAAAAAGAGAGATCCAATTCAAGGAGACTTGAGACAGAGGCAGCTTGCATTCTCCTCCTTACTGGCTGCATTTTCTTTGATGAAGCTCATGTCTTTGATACTGAGAAAGCCCTTAGGTCTCTTCCCTGATCAAAAAAAATGAATGTTAGGGTCAGGCACAGTGGCTCACACCTGTAATCCCAACACTTTGGGAGGCCGAGGCAGGTGGATCACGAGCTCAGGAGATCGAGATCATCCTGTCTAAAACAGTGAAAACCTGTCTCTACTAAAAACACAAAAAATTAGCCAGCCATGGTGGCATGCACGTGTAGTCCTAGCTGCTCGAGAGGCTGAGGCAGGAGAATCACTTGAACCCTGGAGGCGGAGGTTGCAGTGAGCCAAGATTGCGCCACTGCCCTCCAGCCTAGGTGACTACACTCCGTCTCAAAAAAAAAAAAAAAAAAAAAAAAAAAAATTGTTAGGAAACAGGTAATTCTTCATTCAGTAAAGCTATTAGTAATTAGAATAGTTTTGTGTAATCCAGACAGAGGAAAGGAGATAAAGAACATTTTAGGAAATTAAGCACGTTATTTTGGCTCTGCTGAGCTTTATTATGGATAGCTGCAGCGGTGGTTTTGAACTCCCTTCGTTTTTAAATTTCTTATTATTATTTTAGAGGCAGGATCTTGCTCTGTGGCCCAGGCTACAGTGCAGAGGCACAATCATAGCTCACTGCAACCTCAAACTCCTGGGTTCACGTGATCCTCCTGCTTCAGCCTCCCTTGTAATGGGGACTACAGGCATGCACCTCTGTGCCTGGCTAAAATTTTTATTTTTTTATAGAGACAGGATCTCACTATGTTGCCCAAACTTGATTCAAATTACTGGCCTCAAGCAATACTCCTGTCTTGACCTCCCAACCTTTCTTTAAATTATTACCAATGTTTTCCCATCAAAGGTCAAAAGGCAAGCCTGCTGAACTGGGCCAGACGCTGCTGGATGAAGTTGCTTTCATATAGCTTTGGATTGTAATCTCTGCCCATCCATTCATTCATTCTGCAGTCAAATTATATTGGTAAAGAACCTACCAAATGGGGAGCCCTAGTGATAGACTATTGAACAAAATAGAAACCTCCTCTTGGGGCATATTGGAGAAGGAGGAGGGAGGCTGACATTAATCAAATAACTCTGGTATTATACATTACAAACTGATATAAGAGCACTAAAGGAAAAGTGAAAAATAATCAAGTGGCCGGGCATGGTGGCTCACGCCTGTAATCCCAGCACTTTGAGAGCCCGAAGCCGGTGGATCACTTGAGGTCAGGAGTTGGAGACCAACCTGGCCAACATGGTGAAACCCCGTCTCTACTAAAAATACAAAAATTAGCCCGGTGTGGTGGCTTACACCTGTAAACCCAGCTACTCGGGAGGCTGAGACAGGAGAATGGCCTGAACCCGGGAGGTGGTGGTTGCAATGAGTCGAGATTGTGCCATTGCACTCCAGCCTGGGCGACAGAGCCAGACTCTGAGAAAAAAAAAAAAAGAAGAAAGAGGAAGAAAGAAAGAAAGAAAAGAAAGAGAGAAAGAGAGAGAGAGAAAGAAGGAGAGAAGGGGAGAAAGAGAGAGAAGGAAGGAAGGAAGGAAGGAAGGAAGGAAGGAAGGAAGGAAGGAAGGAAGGAAGGAAGGAAGGAAAAAAAAATCAAGGAACAATATGTTGCGTGGAGACGGGAGGTCAAGAAAAGCTTCCTTGATTTGAAAAGATTCCTTGAGTTGAAGCTGAAGCATTAAACAAATTTAACCAGGTAAAGAGAAGAGGCCGGGCGCGGTGGCTCACTCCTGTAATCCCAGCACTTTGGGAGGCCGAGGGGAACGGATCAGTTGAGTTCAGGAGTTTAAGACCAGAATGATTTTACAGAAAAAACATCATTTAGTATCAAGGGGAAAACACGACCAGGACCTTGACTCTAGAGGCTGCGTTCCTAAAACAGCAAGCGGGGCAGGAGGGAAGTCCCATAGAGCTTTGGAGCCACAGGAGAGGCACTCTCTTATCTCCCCCTTCTGGCAAACTAGGTATGAGAGAGAAAAAGAAGTTTCACTCTGAGGTGCGAGCGCCGCCGGACATTTCCTGACTGCTCAGGTGGGCAGGCTGAGTGCGGGAGCGCCTCAGGGGCTTCTCATAGGTGCCTGGGTCAGGACGAAGCTACATAGTTCTTCGTGACGAGAAACTCACTTCTGGCACCTGTCGGGATGCCAGATTCCATGCCAAGCCCCCAAA
Source organism: Rhinopithecus bieti (assembly GCF_001698545.2). Taxonomy (NCBI): domain Eukaryota; kingdom Metazoa; phylum Chordata; class Mammalia; order Primates; family Cercopithecidae; genus Rhinopithecus; species Rhinopithecus bieti. Next base: position 404,414 of record NW_016820844.1, on the reverse strand, counting down.
GATTCTTACTAGTTTGGCAAAAAATGGGATCCGCCAGGTCCACTTCAAAGCAGTGCCCTCTTCCTTTTGTTGCCAAAGATCTGAGGACCACACTGCTAAACTAAGCAAGAGACATGCGTGGGTTGGAGATAGAAGTGAGAGTAATAAGTTTACAAGCACAGTATTACCAATCCCAAAAAAGAACCACCACGCTGGGAAAAATCTGTATAATGAAACAATTTGTGTTACCTTTGGCTTGTTTGCCATAAGGACAGGGAGTGGATAAGGAAGTAAACTGCGTAGGTGTGTAAATAAGGACGGAAGGCAGTGCACCATTCTTTAGATGACAAAAATAGACCGTTCCTGAGAAATGAGCAAAGGAAGAACCCTCCAGGCAGCGGCCTCTGGTGGCGTGCCGTGATCGTATAGTGGTTAGTACTCTGCGTTGCCGCAGCAACCTTGGCTCGAATCCGAGTCACAGCAGTATCTTGACGTCGTGTGTGCTCACTTTTGCAACGTGTTGGAGTAGAGACAGTCTCAGAAAAACGCATGCAAAATTGAATTGACTCATGATCTAATCTGTACACAAAAAACGCTAATTTTCATCATGGTGCCCCAACCAGTCAGCCAAGCAGAGAGTGTCTGTGGTTGTCGCCTTGTCTTTCTTTTTTTCCCTCTCCAAAGTTTCTCTTCCCAACCCTACCCAAGCCCTACAGTTTTGTTGGCATTGGCTGTATGTAAAGAAACTGAGATAATTTTTTTTTTTTTAATAGAAAACTTTTACTTTCAAACACTGGTAGGCATGAGGAAAGGACTGTTCAAAAGGGGATTCAGGTTTGTTGTGGAGATCTTTCTTAAAACACAAAAGACAAATTATTAATCACGCGTTTCTAAGTATCCTAGCTGGGCCAATGCTGAGAAACTGTAACCTTTGATGGTCTGGAGAAAATTAAAGAAATTTGAGTAATTGAAGGAATTTGAGGAGGGGAAATAATGGCCCAGAAGAATAGCCCCCATTTCTAGCCCGTTCAGTTTCTAGAATGAGTTCTAAGGGGCAAGTACACTGTCGGGTGGGAATGGAGGAGAGTTGATCTGAGATAGGGAGGTGGCTGGAAAGAAGTATTTGGTGCTACCTGGCACCAATAGGAGATGGCTAGAGGCAGGCAGATCCCCAGAGGAGCTTCCATGAGCCCAGTTCTAGTTAGTAGCACAGCACTCTGAGAACACATTAATGGCACTTCGTACCTCCTGGCCCTGGTGGATGGCTAGTATTCAAACAGGTGTGGTGGCGCATGCCTATAATCCCAGCACTGTGGGAGGCTGAGGAGGGCAGATCACCTGAGGTCAGGAGTTCAAGACCAGCCTGGCCAACATGGTGAAACCCCGTCTCTACTAAAAACACAAAAATTAGCTGGGCCTAGCGGCATAGGCCTGTAGTCCCAGCTACTCGGAAGGCTGAGGCGTGAGAATTGCCTGAACCCATGCGATAGAGGTTGCAGTAAGCCAAGATCATACCACTGCACTCCAGCCTGAGTGACAGGGTGAGACTCTGTCAAAAAAAAAGAAAGAAAGAAAGAAAGAAAGAAAGAAAGAAAGAAGGAAGGAAGGAAGGAAGGAAAGAAGGAAGGAAGGAAGGAAGGAAGGAAGGAAGGAAGGAAGGAAGAAAGAAAGAAAGAAAGAAAGAAAGAAAGAAAGAAAGAAAGAAAGAAAGAAAGAAAGAAAGAAAGAAAGAAGCATTGTCATACTTTTAGCAACTTATCAAAAATTTCAACAAAAGAGATTTGTTCTTTCCTTCTTGGGGTTAAAATAGCCCCCGTTTATTCTCCAACTGTCCACTGACATGGATTCTGAAACTCAGAGATATTGTAATTAAGCTGAGCTGCCTTATAATGTCAGATATCATCTCTCCAACAGGTCAGGNGGAGGGAGGTAAGGAAGGAAGGAAGGAAGGAAGGAAGGAAGGAAGGAAGGAAGGAAGGAAGGAAGAAAGAAAGAAAGAAAGAAAGAAAGAAAGAAAGAAAGAAGCATTGTCATACTTTTAGCAACTTATCAAAATTTCAACAAAAGAGATTTGTTCTTTCCTTCTTGGGGTTAAAATAGCCCCGTTTATTCTCCAACTGTCCACTGACATGGATTCTGAAACTCAGAGATATTGTAATTAAGCTGAGCTGCCTTATAATGTCAGATATCATCTCTCCAACAGGTCAGGTTCTAGGCCTCTTCTCAGTAATTTAATAGCATTTACAGTGGTTATTCATGTTCACTTGTATCACACTCTACTTCAATTTTCTTTTTAGTCTATTTTATCTTGACTCAGTCTTATAAGAGTGGAGACAGGGACCAAGCATGTATTGACCCCAAAGGATCAGTTCTTGTCGATTACTTGCCACAAGTGAATGATAAAACTGCTAAAGCAATAAACATCTTGATCTTGCAATTCTCCAGAACACATTTCCTCAGATCTTACTGGCCTGAGTAGCAGAAATCTATGGACTCTGACTCAGAGGCTACCTCTTAGTGAGAGAGCTAGGGTCCTAGATCTATCACAGAATAAAATTGTAGTGACAGGTGAGTAATAGGGATCAATAAAACCCATGCTGTATGATTTGCTCGAAAAGTAGAGAGCTTGCTTGGCATGTACCATATGATACTCAGTGCAAAGCACATGTTTATCTTAGAGGTGTAAAGTTCTCTGGTTCACAATATTGTTTTCCAGCTTTGAATGAGCGTTGCTAGAAATCTGGTATTAAGTAAACAGGGGAATTGTGAGATTAAAAGCTTGCATTTTATGAATGCACTAATATTGGTATGGAAGTATCTTACACAATCTGCCAACCACATTTTCAGAAAGAAAATTGTCTTACTCTACCTATGGCATCCATGGTCTTGAAATTACTTTTTAACATTTCTATGTCTTATCATTCTCATCTCTCAATGGAAGTTAATGAAAGTTACCACCTTCTAAAATTGTTCTAAAGATTTAAGGGTGTTAAATGCATGATAGCACTATCTCAGTAAGGTACAAACAAACAAACAAAAAACATGATAAAATAAGCCATTTTTGGAGTTAAATAAATAAATATCATTGCTACTTAAGTGGTGGAAGGCCTTCATACAGTAGTAATATTGCAAAGACTTTTACCAGACTCAGCATCTATTTAACTTGACCACAATCCTCTGCTTCTTTGATGCCCATAAGGTAGTTCTAACAATAACAAGAAGGGTTTTGTCTGTTCTCAGGATTGAGGCTTATTTGAAGATTTGAGCAAGGCTTTTTATAAGGCAGATGTTGGCCAAAATATTTGCTATGATAGGCCATAAGTTTAGGGAAGACACAGATGTTGTGGGAAAAGGTAGGTTCTAGAAAGGATAGCCCCAAAAGTCAGGGAATCAGGAAAAGAACTTTCCATCTAATGTCAGCAGAAATCCAGATGAAACACTTTAAACAGCAGTTTGATAGTGCTAATTTCTCTCAAGGGTGCAGCAATCTATCTGTGGCCACACCATTCCAGCACCTACTTTATGTTGAAATGTCTGCTCATATCTTGGAAAGATTTCCAAAAGGAGAAACAAAGCATTTTTCTTCCAGGGCTTTACACCATAGCAAGATTTATGAAACACGTGTCAGTGAGAAACAGAAGTCAGGGAATAAATAACTAAACTTAACAAAAAACCTCAGCCAAGAAAGCCAAAAAATTTGTATATCCTGGCCTTGTGATTAGCTAGGTAGTGAGTAGAAGCTCATGACCCACAGGAAATAAATCAGAAGCAACACCAGGCTTGGTTAAAAAATAAAAACTCAACCTCAACCTAAGTAATTTCTCATCTTTCCAGGGTCTTGCATTTTGTGGATGCTTAATGAATGCATATGCAAAGCACCAGGCAGTTATTTAAATATTTCAGGATATTGGTTTCATCTGCTTTTCCCCATGCTAAGCTGCATTCAGCTAAACATTCCATGACTCCTTCTACATTCATCAAACCGACGTAGAACCTGAGATAAAAGGTCACGCAACTCTGTGAGGCCCAAGTTAGAGGTTCCCACAGCATCCTGTGAGGGCTATCACATCGTACTCTACTTTGTTCTCTAATTCTCTACATCATCCACGCAGTTTTACAATCTATGTGGGTCTAGAAATTGAGTCTGTTTTAACCCAGCAGGCAAATGAGCAGAACAAGACTATGACAGAAGCAAAGATATCCATCCAGCAGAACTCCCTGTTTACATCTAACTTATTGTTTCTAACAGCAGATCTCCTGTTGAGACCAAAGCTCTCTTTGAAACAGAGGGTCTCAAAGTGCCTAGTTTGGATGAGTGGGAATCAGCGTGACCACAGATCTCCACTGCATCACTGTGTCCTCGTCTAGGCTCACTTTCTTGTGCCAGATTAGATAAAATAGAAGGAAGCATAATGGTTTTTCTCAATTGCAGTGAATTAGCTCAGAAGGTAGTGTGGTGGGTGCTATAACCCAGCAATAAAGAGATTGGTTTTCATATCCCTTGTATTTTTGTTTGTTGTTGGATTTTTTTAGTTGGTTTGTTTGTTTTGGGGTGTTTTTTGTTGTTGCTTTCGGCCAATTTTTTAAATTTTGCTTTTTTATCTCCCTGTAGAACATAAATTCAATAATGGAAGAAAATTTTGCTGTTTCATTCGCTGTTTTCAGTGAATAAAATCTCCAATACCTGGAAAACTACCTGAAATGCAATACTCAACATTTGTGGACAAAATGAATGCACTAACAGAGAAATAAATTTAAAATATGTTGTGATATCCAATATTTCCTGTAGGGGGAGATAGTCACCATGAAATAGAAATTTCACTCATTTCAATTTGAAATAAATTCTAAAACCCTGCATTGAAGAAAAGTGTTTTTTTAAGTGTTGGAATTTCTGCTTTGTTGCTGGTTCAGAAACACAGATGTGCTTTCTTTGTCACAAAATTAAGTACACTTTTGGCAAACTGATAATTTGACAAAAATGTTATAAATATGATATATCTGAACATATGCCCAAGAGGGGCCCTGTGGCTTAGCTGGTCAAAGCGCCTGTCTAGTAAACAGGAGATCCTGGGTTCGAATCCCAGCGGGGCCTTAGTTGTTCAATTTTATATTTTCAATAGTACGTTGCAAATACATAAGTTGAAAATGCATTAAGGAATTTATAGGTTGTGAAATCTGTACTGAGCGATTAGCACAATTATGAAGAGTCCTTTGCCAGGTAACTGCATCACAATATGAAAGGGTTGGGATGAAGGAAAAAATGAATAAAGTTTCTGTTGGTAAAAAGCAATGGGTTTGCTGATGACAGGTAAGACTGGGGATGTATAAGTTGTACAAAAAAAAGTCTTGTAATACATAGTAGAGAGCAATATTTCAAATTCTGTCATAGACATTCAGTCTCCAGCCTCTTAACCTTGATAGCCATCATTTTCAGCACATGATAGATTTTGATTATCAGTGTCAGGCAAATAATTAATAAGCCATGGCATTTTGCTTGGAGTCTGATTCACTTTGATTTTTGAAAATAAGACAGTAATGGTGAAATTTATTTTCTCACCATTTCGGTTTTGTATGACTCTAAGAATTGTCTTATTTGTACATCTAGGATCTAGGGACTCAATTATATATTGAGGAAATAAATCACAAATGAATGACTTTCCTGAATCTTAAGTGGCATTGCAGTTCATAAACTAAAGTGTACCCTCTGTAGCACTGGCTGACTCATTTGGTTTCTCAGCTTTATCTAAAGAGATTTCAAAGGTTATTATCAGAGTTCCACCAGAGTCATTGTCTTTTCACTGCTGTAAAAGTAGTCCTGCACTGTGCCTGAAATCGTTTATACTTCAGAGTAAATCTGATTCTGCTTTCTCATTTTATTCATAGCAGTTCTCTCCCACCTACTTTCAAAGGAATGTGAGCAAAACAGATTGTCACAAGCCTCTGCTTCACTTCTCAGAAGACTGATATTTAAAGGATCCTGCAAATTGGATTGCTGCTATTGAAAAATTTGTAAACAATTGATTAAGCTATGTCTTCAAAGTTTAAGTATCTAAAAATACAAACTTGAATACTACAGTATTCTCTCCTTCTTGCAAACTAAATTCAATGAAGGCTGAAAATATCTGAAGATTTATATATTACATGTTATAGTGTTATTCTTGCTCTATGCTTACTAAAAGCGCAGAGAGGAACAAATATGTTCTCAGGTACATTTCAGTTAAGTGGCCCTAAACAACCTCTGTCTGAAATATTAAGTGGAACACACAAATCAGCTATCAAACTCTCACTACCTTACACCTGTCAGTTACTCCAGATTCAACCTACACATTAAAAGGAAGCCTCAGGTCAGGTGCAGTGGCTCACACCTGTAATCTCAGCACTTTGGGAGGCCGAGGCAGGTGGATCACGAGGTCAGGAGTTCAAGACCAGCCTGACCAACATGGTGAAATCCCGTCTCTACTAAAATACAAAATTAGCCAGGCATGGTGGCACGTGTCTGTAATCCCAGCTACTCAGGAGGCTGAGACAGGAGAATCGCTTGAACCCAGGGGGCAGAGGTTGCAGTGAGCCGAGATCACGCCACTGCACACCAGTCTGGGCAACAGAGCCAGACTCCATCTCAAAAAAAAAGAGAGAGAGAGAGAGAAAAGAAAAAGAAAAAGAAAAAAGAAAGGAAGCTTCCTCCATTATTAACATATTTGCAGACTGTCTCACAGCCTGGTTTTGAAAGATGAGGAAGTAGAATTCTCCCTTCCCCCGTTATATTTAGGAAAGAAGGGAGAAGTAAATTAAGAGGAATGACAGAAGATGACACAGAATATATGGTGTCAATCTTACTTAAAGCTTTGCAAAATAACAGAGATTCAGTGAAGAATTTTTAGAGAGGAGTGACATGAAATATTCTTAGAAAGACAATGATTAAAACAAATTCAAGGAAGCAAGAGAGACAAACCAAAATAAATAAACAAAAGACTTGCCAGGCATGGTGGCTTACTATATTGAATCATGAGGGCAAATCCTTCATAAATGACTTGGTGCACTCTCCACAGTAATGAGTTCATGTGAGAGATCTGGTTGTTAAACCTGAGCGTTCTCACAAGGAATCTCAGATTGGACTTTAAAAAGAGACTAGGACTTTTCTTCTCTCTCTCCTGTTCCCTCTCTCACCATGAGGCACCTGCTCCTGCTTCACCTTCCCCAAGAGTTAAAGCTCTTTTCGGCCTCACCAGAAACCGAGCAGATGCTAGTGCCATGCTTATACAGCCTGCAGAACCATGAGCCAAATAAACTTCTCTTCTTTATAAATTATCCAGCCTCAGATATTCCTTGATAGCAACGCAAAATGGACTAACAACTTTCCTCCCGCAGTGGAAAAACTAGTTTTCTCTCCATTACCAATCTAATTCTTCTATTCCATATAAATTTGTGTTTTTTGACTTTCCCTTTAAACTGGTTACAACATCTGTCTGATTCCATCACTGAATCAGCAAAATAAGATATTTAATCTGTATTCATTAATTTTATTGAGAAAAAATTTACATAATATAAAATTAATCATTGTAAATTATACAATTCAGTGGCATTTAGTATGGTTACAATGATGTGTAATCATCATGTCTATCCACTTCCAAACATTTTAATCACCTCAAAAACAAACTGTGTACTCATTAAGCAGTCACTCCCCATTGTTCTTTTCCCCAGATCCTGGCAGTCATTAATGTAAGTTCTGTGTGTATGAATTTACCTATTCTGGATATTTCATTAAACGGAATCATGCACTGTCAGCCTTCTACTGCTTAATATAATGTTTGAGGTTCATCCGTGTTGTGTATATATGAGTACTTCATTACTTTTTATGCTGAACAATATTCCACTGTATAGATGTACCATATTTTCCTTGTGCCTTTGTCAGTTGATGGATATTTGTGTTGCTTCTACCTTTTGGCTATTGTGACAGCAATACTATAAATATTCATGTACAAATATTTGCTTGAAAACCTACTTTTAAATCTTTTGATTATATGCATAAGGGTGGAATTGTGAGTTCATGTGGTAATTCTATGTTTAACTTTTTAAGGAAATACTAAACTTTTCCACAATGGCTGCACCATTTTACATTCCCGTTAGTGACGTATGAGGATTCCAGTTGCTCCATGTCCTCACCACCACTTTGCTATTACCTGATTTTTTAATTCTAGTCATCCAAGTAGGTAAGGAGTGGTATCTCACTAATTTGCATTTCCCTAATAATTAATAATGTTGATCATCTTTTCATGTGCTTGTTGGTCATTTGTATATCTTCTTTGAAGGAATTCCTAGTCAAGTCTTTTGCCCAATTTTTAATTGCTTTGTTTTCTTTTTGTTGTTGAGTTGTAAGAGTTTTAAAATATACTCTGGACACTAGACTCTTACCAAATATATGATTTATAAATATTTTCTGTCATTCTTTTTTTTTTTTTTTTGAGACAGAGTCCCACACTGTCGCCCAGGTTGGAGTACAGTGGCATGATCTCCTCTAACTGCAACCTCCACCTCCCAGGTTCAAGCGATTCTCCTGCCTCCCAGCTAATTTTTCGTATTTTTAGTAGTGATGGGGTTTCACTACGTTGGCCAGGCTGGTCTTGAACTCCTGACCTTGTGATCTGCCCACCTCATCCTCCCAAAGTGCTGGGATTATAGGTGTGAGCCACCACACCTGGCCTTTCTATTATTCTTCAGGTTGCCTTTTCACTCTTCTGATATGTCCTCTGATCCACAAAAGTTTCTAATTTTAAGAAGTCCAATGTGTCCATTTTTCTTTTTGTTGCAGGCGCTTTTAGTGTCATATCTATGAAGCCATTGTCACATTGAAGGTCATGAAGATTTATTCCTATTTTTTCTTCTAGGAATTTTGTAGTACTAGCTCTTCCATTCAAGTCTTTGATCCATTTTGATTTAGATTTTCTATATGGTATAAGGTAGGGATCCATTTTCAAAGTTTTTCATGTGAATTTTCAGTTATCCCAACCCCATTTGTTGAAGAGATTATTCTTTCTCTCATTGAACTGTCTTGCTGGCCCTTGTCAAAAATTAATTGGTCATAGGTATATGGCTTTATTCCTGAACTCTCATTGATCTATATGTCTATCTTTATGCTAGCACTGCACCATTTTTATTATTGTAGTTTTGTGGTATCTTTAGAAATCAGAAAGTACAAGTTCTCCAACTTTGTTGTTCTTTTCTTTTCTTTTTCTTTTTTTTTTTTTTTTTTTGAGATGGAGTCTCGCTCGGTCGCCCAGGCTGGAGTACAGTGGCATGGTCTTGGCTCACTGCAACCTCCACCTCCCGGGTTCAAGTGATTCTCCTCCCTCAACCTCCCAAGTAGCTGGGACTACAGGTACACACCACCATGCCTGGCTAATTTTTGTTTTTTTAGTAAAGACAGGGTTTCACCACGTTGGCCAGGTTGGTCTTGAACTCCTGACCTCAAGTGATCTGCCCACCTCGGCCTCCCAAAATGCTAGGATTACAGACGTGAGCCACCACGCCCAGCCTGTTTTTCTTTTCACTACAAAAACATATGAATTTTAGAATCAGCCTTTCCATTTCTGCAAAAAAAAAGAAAGAAAAAGTTATTAGGATATTAATAGGGATTGCATTAAACCTTCAGATAGCTTTGGGGCAGAATTGCCATTTTAATAATACTAAGTCTTCCAATCTTTGAACATGGGATATTGTGATGGTCAATTTTATGTGTCAACTTGGCTAGACCACAGTACCCAAATATTTAGTTAAATACTATTCTAGATATTCCTGTAGCGGTATTTTTTGGGTGGGATAAGCATTTATTTATTTATTTATTTATTTATTTATTTATTT